>NW_017617134.1:3008102-3014333 GCF_001879475.1 Ipomoea nil
CTTAATCCCTAAAGATGGTTTTGAATTTTTGGGTTCTTGCAATGGGCTCTTTTGCTTTCGTGCTAAACCGTATCAAATAATGATTTGGAACCCTTCATTAAATGGAAACGTCAAGACAATCCCAGACGTATGGCAGTTCAGCTACATAAGCATATTTGGATTTGGATACGACATGCATAATGACGACTACAAGGTTGTTTATGCTTATTATGGTGACAATAATGGTGATGATGAATATGTGGTTTTGGTGTATAGTTTTAAGCTTGGGACATGGAAAAGATGTGATAGAGGATTTAGTAGTGGGTTTGTTTATCCCAGAATTGCTGTGTTTGTGAGCGGTAGTCTCAATTGGTGCAACAACAACTTAGATGACAGTGACTGGAATTGGAATATAATTTCTTTTAATTTAACCACCGAAACAGCCAAAGCTATAGCGTTACCCAGCCATGAACATGGGGCTGCCATTTGTGTAGGTGAGTCAAGAGGATTGCTTTTTGCAGGTTTTCATCTCAAACGTCAAATGGAAGTTTGGGTGATGAATGAGTTTGGAGTTGAAGAATCATGGACTAAACTAGTCTGCATTTCAAACTTACCAGTTCATCATCCACTTCCCCGGGGTTCAGAGAACACGGCATACATGGCTCTGTGTAATGCTAAACTCGCAATTGTACATGTTTCGGAAAATGGTGATATTCTAATGATGGTTGGGCATCAGTTGAAGCTCCATAGACCAAACGCTAGAAGGGGTAAGAATTTTAATATCCCCTATGATCTTGGTTATATGGTTACTAGTTATGTGGACACCCTTGTTTCACCATGACGGGTCTGTAAATTAATTGTTCATGTCATGTTGGAGGAAGAAAATTTTGCTTTTTGATGGGTTGATTTAGAGTTCATCAATGGCTTTATAATCGTGTTGAATTAAGTATAAAATAGTATTAATTTTTTATTGTATCATTTGTGTATGAGCTTTGTGAAGTATTTTCCTAGCCATGTTTGGTGAACTATAGATTTGTGTGAATGCAACACAGGTAAGATAGAAATGTTTCTAAGTTAAATTTCATTGCATTTTAGTGTAAAGGGTTGTGACTTTGGGCTATAATATTAACTACCCATCCATTACGGACTTGGGTGTGAGGCGATACAGAGAGAGTGTGAAGGGGGGAGGGGGGGGGGTGGAATATATGTTGAGTATAGAGGGGTAGGTTGACCCATGGGGTTTACCAACTTACCGCTAATGGGCGGGGGGCGGTCTCAAGGCCAGTGGTCCCTACCGGCCGAAAAAAAGGGTCTCCTGAACTCCTCGAGCTACAATAGTGTGGCTAGTGGGCGTCGAGCGCTCTCCATCATGTCAACGGCGCCCCGTGTTATCATGACTTCTAATATTGACACTTGGGTTCGGTTACATAAAGTACCTTTTTATTATACTAAAGATACATTTTTTAAAGATACATTATTTGGTATATACTATCAAATAATAAACGTTTAGTACACAAATAATGTACATTCAACATATTAGAAATACACATTTATTCATGGTCAATTAATTTGCCTTTATTCCTAGCTCCTTATTTGGGCTCCTTTATTTATTATTTATCTATTCCTTAATTATAATCTCGAGTCGTATATAATCTTTTGAACTTAAAGGCTCCAATTAGTAACAATAATATTATTATAATTTTCCTATCCCCTTTTTGTAAAGTGGTTTCATGATGTAAAGTGGTTTCATAAATCCATCACAAATTCACAATGTAATTCCATTATAATCACATTAATTGCATTTAGGCAGATTTCCATTCTAATTTCCGTAAATGCAAATCGGGAGCTTCGTATATATATTATCCTCCTTTATTTAATTTCCTTATGGATTTTATGAATTAACTTCCTTATATGATTTAATTCATCTTGATAGAACAAAATGACCCATGATATGGATGAATCAATAAATTTGCATAAATTAATGGGGTAAAATAGTAAAAGATCAAGAGATAATTGTAATAATAATATTGAGTGGATTAATAAAATAACGTTACAAGAGTTTTGTAAGAATAGAACATGATTTATCTAAGTTATGACATGAGCTATTTATACAAGAAAAGTATAGCAAACTTAGCTAAACTCAGGGTAGGGGTGACCACGGCGATTCGAGCCGTAATCATCACTGTAATAACCGGAACCGTTTGTATGGTTCCGATTCCTAACTGGAACCAATAAGGTTCCGATTAAGTTTTGTGAAATAAAGGAACCGGAACCAGACGGTTCCGGTTCCAAACCGAAAAAAAAAAAAAAAGAAATAATTTAAAATGATGGCAGCAGGGCATAGGCTTGCAGCATACTACCTCACTGCCACATTGGGCAGTGGGCAGTGGCGCAAAGGCCAAAGAGGCAATGGTCTCACTTTTTCACTTTCTATTTTTTTTTTTTTTTTTTTTTTAAATTCGGTTAGAACCGACGGTTCCAATCAGAACCGTTGGTTCATAAACCGGAACCGTACTATAAGGTTCCATTTCCGGTTTGGTCATTTGCGGAACCGGAACAGGAACAATCACCCCTAACTCAGGGTAAGCCGTGGGAACGGGTTAAAGCCTAGTTGGAAGCCCTGGGTCGGTCCCATGTGGCTAGGTCGCATACATAGGTCAGAATTGCCTTGGTCCGGATTGCATTAATTGCTTGGCCCGGACCACCTTGGTCTCGATCGCCTTCTTTGGGCTCGGGTCACTTTCTTCGTCTAGGTTGCCTTCTTGGATCCTGGGGTTCTCATTCTTGGATCATTTGTAATATCTCTATAACATCTCTCTCTCTCTCTTTATATATATATATATATATATATATATATATATATATATATATATATATATATATATATATATATATATATATATGTATGTATAAACATCATTTCATATATTTTCCTTAAGTGTATTTAGGCAGTTTTATACGCGTACAATTTGTGTTAAGCTGAGTTAATCGCGTTCAAAGTCATTGATGAACTCTGTGTTCAAATAGTAAACAATTAGGGTGCGTTTCGAAACCCGAAAATGACTTCTCGAAAATATTTTTTGATTTTCAATGTTTGGCAGGAGAGGGGGGAAAATGAGGTCAATGACATGGCGGGAGATGCTCAATCATTGATGAGCCTCAATCCTCTTGATGATGACTATGTGTGACTATGAATGAAATTGGTGGTGATGTGACTTGAGCTTTGCTCATGAGTTCGGCGGTATGTGACTATTATATTTATTATTTAATGGTACCCTCGTATGCTGAGCATTCGCGGTATTGTTTGGCGGCAGTTTGGCACAAAACATTGATCCATCGGTTCAAAAACCAATAATTGTTATTACTATAATAATTCTAATAATTAGTACGTAACAGTAATAACGGAATTATCAATTTTCTTAATTGTAACCGAACAACATTTAATTATAATAATGATAATCATCATTATTATTAAATATTACATAATATCATCATTATTACCATAAAAGTTTTGGACAAGAAAATTCAAATGACTTTCAAATATGATTGTTAAAATCATAATCTAAATTATTATGACAATAATAAAATAATATTCAATTGTCATAACCATATGCTTTTTCGGAACTGTGATTCAAATCACACTCCATATTAAAAATATTATCAAATCATGACAAATAGCAAAATTCCATAATTGCAATGAAGAGCCAGGATAATCACATAATATTATATTATAACCATTAAGTGATTTAAAATGGAAAAGCAATTGCTGAAACCGCAAGCCTTTAAAACATTTTTGGGGAAATTTTAATACTTAAAACTTAAGCCGTGTAACAAGTCCGCATAAAGGCATATTAAAAAAAAAAGGTTTAGACGAAACTTTTTATCACCATAATTAAAGAAATTAGCACAATCATGGTAATTTTCTAAAACATACTGCAAATACCAGGAAGCAATACAATCCTAACCAATTTGAAAACTACACCCTTTAATTAAGGACAAGAAACACAAGGACGGGATTTCCGGAATAATGGCTCCAAAATAAACAATAATAATGGTAATCAATTGAAGTACCAATTCTATGAGGAAGTGCGAAAAAGCTTAATATTGAAGATCATTAATGGAGTAGTACACTGCTGAAAATTATGAAATTTTCGACCACATGAAAGTTATCTTAAATCAAGTCGAAAGCAAAAAGTGGTCGGAAATAGCAACAATGATTTTTCTCCGAAAACCAAAAGTGGTCGGAACAAGGCTTTCAATTTGATTTAAGATCACTTTCAGGTGGTCGGAAATTCCATAATTTCCAGCAGTGGTAATAGCGCAACGTCTGTATCGCCTTCGTCCAGAGCTTCTCACCCGTCTGCTGCCCGCCGAAAACGACGGCAAAAGACTAGTAGCTAACCAGACTTCATGCAGACGCCGGTGGGCAGCCACTCCAACGAAGACATATTGGCAACCCTCAATGAAGACGCTTATGGAAAACGAAATCGCAAACCCATCATCTCAGACAATGGCTCGACGGCGCTGGCATTACCGTAAGCAAACGACAAAATCACCACTCCAACGGTGCTACGGCCCAGGATGCCAATCGGGACGACCAACGGCACACCACCGACATTCGTCAAACGGAAATGGCTAGGGGAAAGTTCGCAAGCACCGAACAGAGCAAAAACAGTCCCCACACCTGCCATTAACACCTCTAGACACCCATCATAATGGGTGGCAGTGCTAACATGCTCTGCTGGCAGGAATATACGGTAACACCTCGACCAGGCAAAACCAATTAAAAAAATTCCCACAAGAGCCAAATCTTAATTGACACAAAACCAACGGCCCTTCGACGTCGTCAGGTGGAGGACTCGCTGACACAAAAATTCCAAGAAGTACTGAGGGCGGAAAGGTGGAGGACTCGGCTGAGGCTCCGACACCTTGTCTAGATACACGGCCGCTTCCCGTCATTAATCATCTGCAAGGGCCTCTCCAAGGCACTCGGAGACATGGCTACGCCAAAAGAGGAGGAACCTCCCATACCTCCTCCTCCTCCGGGCCCGGATCGTTCACCACTGGTTCCACCTTGCCATCAGCCGGTTCCACGGGGGCCAAGTCCAGCATATCTGGGACACACGATAGGATTTAGAGCTTGAGTCGCCACCAGACGTCCACCGTTGGCCAGCCTTTTCTGCCTTAGCTCTTCCAGGCGCGCATGCTCCTTGTTGCGAATGGAGAAGCGACGATCGCCGACTCTGTAGCTCATGATCAAAGGTCTATGAACAGAAGTGGTATGAATCACTAGCATGAGATGCCTTTATATAGCCTCAGAAGGGCGAATATCTAGGCGGAAATCACGGAGCTGATAGTAAAACTGCCATAATCAGGCCATAACAGACGGGAGCCAGAATCTTTGTCAGAGGGAGTTCCGTCAAATCCTCTCGAAAGGAGTGAAATTCGCACGCTGAACTGAAAAGGGCAGATTCACCCAGGATACGGGGAATATTTGCAGGCGTCAGACTGAAAAGGGCCTGACAATGTGGCCGACTCTAGGGCGAGTCGGCCGGAGAACCAGGATGGATATCCAAAGAATTAATAAATGAAGCCCTCCAAGAGGGAAACCTAATTTTATTATAAGAGAGGAGAAATACACAAGATAAGGAGCTTATTACATCACGAATAAAAAAAAATGCTCCTATGCAGCCCACTCGGTAATATGGAAACCAATCTCGACCAAAGCCATCACTCGCCGGGTGAAGAGGAGTCGCTCCAAAGAACGCCTCCCCGGGCAGCCTAGTGGGAGACGGACAGAAAGTATCCCAGAAGGCTGGCATGATTGGCAACACCACCGGCTCCTCGTCATCAGGATACATCTCCAGGTATCGAGCGAAGTCGGCGTCATTCATCAGGCCCGTAGCCGGCCTGTCCAGGTCATCAAGCGGAATGGAAAAGGTCATACGAAAGGTCAACTGTTCAGGGACGGCCACCTCCACAAAAGATCCATCCTGAGCAGTCACCCTGGCAGTACCCGGAGGCGGCGGACTGAGTGAAGTCGGAGCATTCTCCGTACGAATCGAGGTCGGTGGCTGTTGAATGGAGGAAGTAGCACCGGAGGGGGACCTCTGAGAAGACGGGCAAGGAGCCTTCTTCTTATTCTCCCTCTCAGGTCGAGTCCGCTTGGAAGGAAGAGGCGTCGAGGAGACCCAAAGTCGATCCACTTTCCCTTCAGAGGCGAGCGACCCATGGTTGATCAAGTGAGAAGGG
>NW_017617134.1:3014433-3041086 GCF_001879475.1 Ipomoea nil
AAAGACTAGTAGCTAACCAGACTTCATGCAGACCCGGTGGCAGCCACTCCAACGAAGACATATTGGCAACCCTCAATGAAGACGCTTATGGAAAACGAAATCGCAAACATCATCTCAGACAATGGCTCGACGGCGCTGCATTACCGTAAGCAAACGACAAAATCACCACTCGCAACGGTGCTACGGCCCAGGATGCCAATCGGGACGACCAACGGCACCACCACCGACATTCGTCAAACGGAAATGGCTAGGGGAAAGTTCGCAGCACCGAACAGAGCAAAAACAGTCCCCACCACCTGCCCATTAACACCTCAGACACCCATCATAATGGGTGGCAGTGCTAACATGCTCTGCTGGCAGGAATATACGGTAACACCTCGACCAGGCAAAACCAATTAAAAAATTCCCACAAGAGCCAAATCTAATTGACACAAAAACCAACGGCCCTTCGACGTCGTCAGGTGGAGGACTCGGCTGACACAAAAATTCCAAGAAGTACTGAGGGCGGAAAGGTGGAGGACTCGGCTGAGGCTCCGACACCTTGTCTAGATACACGGCCGGCTTCCCGTCATTAATCATCTGCAAGGGCCTCTCCAAGGCACTCGGAGACATGGCTACGCCAAAAAGAGGAGGAACCTCCATACCTCCTCCTCCTCCGGGCCCGGATCGTTCACCACTGGTTCCACCTTGCCATCAGCCGGTTCCACGGGGGCCAAGTCCAGCATATCTGGGACACCACGATAGGATTAGAGCTTGAGTCGCCACCAGACGTCCACCGTTGGCCAGCCTTTTCTGCCTTAGCTCTTCCAGGCGCGCATGCTCCTTGTTGCGAATGGAGAAGCGACGATCGCCGACTCTGTAGCTCATGATCAAAGGTCTATGAACAGAAGGTATGAATCACTAGCATGAGATGCCTTTATATAGCCTCAGAAGGGCGAATATCTAGGCGAAATCACGGAGCTGATAGTAAAACTGCCATAATCAGGCCATAACAGACGGGAGGCCAGAATCTTTTGTCAAGAGGGAGTTCCGTCAAATCCTCTCGAAAGGAGTGAAATTCGCACGCTGAACTGAAAAGGGCAGATTCACCGAATATCTAGGCGAAATCACGGAGCTGATAGTAAAACTGCCATAATCAGGCCATAACAGACGGAGGCCAGAATCTTGTCATGAGGGAGTTCCGTCAAATCCTCTCGAAAGGAGTGAAATTCGCACGCTGAACTGAAAAGGGCAGATTCACCCAGGATACGGGGAATATTTACAGGCGTCAGACTGAAAAGGGCCTGACAATGTGGCCGACTCTAGGCGAGTCGGCCGGAGAACCAGGATGGATATCCAAAGAATTAAAATGAAGCCCTCCAAGAGGGAAACCTAATTTTATTATAAGAGAGGAGAAATACACAAGATAAGGAGCTTATTACATCACGAATAAACAAAAAATGCTCCTACGCAGCCCACTCGGTAATATGGAAACCAATCTCGACCAAAGCCATCACTCGCCGGGTGAAGAGGAGTCGCTCCCAAAGAACGCCTCCCCGGGCAGCCTAGTGGGAGACGGACAGAAAGTATCCCAGAAGGCTGGCATGATTGGCAACACCACCGCTCCTCGTCATCAGGATACATCTCCAGGTATCGAGCGAAGTCGGCGTCATTCATCAGGCCCGTAGCCGGCCTGTCCAGGTCATCAAGCGGAATGGAAAAGGTCATACGAAAGGTCAACTGTTCAGGGACGGCCACCTCCACAAAAGATCCATCCTGAGCAGTCACCCTGGCAGTACCCGGAGGCGGCGGACTGAGTGAAGTCGGAGCATTCTCCGTACGAATCGAGGTCGGTGGCTGTTGAATGGAGGAAGTAGCACCGGAGGGGGACCTCTGAGAAGACGGGCAAGGAGCCTTCTTCTTATTCTCCCTCTCAGGTCGAGTCCGTTGGAAGGAAGAGGCGTCGAGGAGACCCAAAGTCGATCCACTTTCCCTTCAGAGGCGAGCGACCCATGGTTGATCAAGTGAGAAGGGACGTAGAAGATAAGAGGCTATTTAAAGGACCCATGCGGAGCAGGGACAATCCAAACGGCTCCGCTGAATCGGGAAGATAGCAGAGGATCCGACGTTATGAGGTCTCTTTAAAGACGGGAATCCGATGAAGGAGAAGATGGACAGTTACTACTTTCCCAAACCGGATTAGTGGCCCGGGTATGAGAAGTGAGGGACTAGTTGATGGGGTGAGGACCCCGGCCCAAGAAGAAGGGCCCAAGAGAGAAGGGGCCCAAGACAGCAGATGATGGTTAGTAAAAGAAGAAGCCCGATGGTGGCCTGGGCCGAGTCCAGAGTCGGCCCAGGCCCAAGTACGAAAGGAAACTCGGCCCAGGAGCCAGTAAGAGGCATTCAAGTCGGTCTAAGAGCCGTTGAGGGAGCACTCAATGCGGCATTCAAGAGGACTCGATCAAACGGGCCGTTAGAGGGCCAAAGCGCCGTTGGCCGACTCAGTAACAGCGACTGAACGGTCTTATAGTGTAATTAGCCTTGAAGGCGATGTTTAATGTGCTTCAATTCGTCTGGAGAGGAACCTACTATATAAAGGCCCCTCCACACTTGTAAGAGGGGCGAGTCCATGCCCAGAGAATAAACCAACACAACTTCCTAGATACTCGATTATCCATCTTTGTGATCAATTTTTGAGAAAGGTGAATCCACCAATCAAAGGTTGTGTTGGACCTCCTTGGGCCCGAAAACCCAAAAACCAACAGTAAGAAATCTTTGAATTGTAAAAAATAAAGATAATATAACTAATAAAATTATATTTCTTTTAAATTTTTCTATAATGAATATTTTTTTAAAATAAGTCATTATAGACATCTAATTCTAAATTAATTAAATGCATATGTATTATTTTTTTTTGTAGCTACTATTTTATTTAATTTAATAAGAGTAATAAAATGTCGTACATACCTTTCATCAACAATAATGAAATCAATGATTATTTTTTTTAAATTTTCATTCCTTGTTGAGACAATTTGTTTTGAGAGTTTGTCAATGACAATTGCTACAATTGTTGTCAATAGGGGATGATAATAAATAATTCAAAATATATGGTTACAATAGATATTGTTATAATGATATAGGTAAAAGTTAACTTACAAATTTCTTTAGAGGTTTTCATGCATTGATAAAATTTTAATGTGTAAACTTGTTCAATTGGAGCTAGTAGGATGCATGTTAACATTGTCAATTATTTGGAAAATGATCCTACCGTTTTAGAGTCTATGTGTAATTGTATTTATGATCAACAACTTTGTAGTTAGGCACCCAGGGATGAGAAATGATGTAAGAACAATTTTGTCCAATAAAAAAATAATAGTATAATATTTATAAAGTAATGTACAATTGTACCATTATAAAAAAAATATAAAAAATAGTAATACCATAATGACCTAAATCATTCCAATAATGCAAAAGCATAATTGAAATATTTAAGTTTGGTTCTAAATAATAATAATAATAATAATAATAATAATAATAATAATAATAATAATAATATTATTATTATTATTATTATTATTATTATTATTATTATTATTATTTAAATTAAAAAAAAAACAGCAACAACTTAACCTAATTTTTTTTAAAAAAAAAATCATGAAAATCAAATGATTTTAAAAGTTCATGATTTGCAATCTTTGATGCTCAACTTTGAATGCTGTGTATTTAGTCGGGCTAATTATTTTACCAAAATTTATGTTATATTTTATATTATATATTTTAACATATTCATAATATATGTTTAACAATTATGCCAACTCTCATTGGGATGGAGTTCGAACCTAAGACCTTTTCTTATATAAATTAATGTGTATATATGTTAAGAATAATAAATAGTTAACGGAATGCTTTCAAAAAAAAAAATTAACGGAATATTCCGTTACAAAAGTTTATACTAACGGAATTTAGGGTTATTTAAGTGAAGAAAATAATATAATAGAGGGTAAATAAGGAAAATCATTAAAAAAAATACTAAAATCAAAATAAAATGAACCATTCATTTTAAGAAACAACTGCTACCGACATTTTTTTGTTCCCAGTTTGGACAAAATGTGGCAAAATTAATAAAAGCGGGCAAAATCTGTCAAAATTAATAAAAGCGTGCAAAATGTGTCGAATGCGCAATAAATGTAGGACCAAAAGTGGATTTAACTCTACATTTTACATTCACTGAGGTGCACTATATGAAACTGCTACTTGCACTTAATAAATTTTACTTGCACTTCGATGTTAAATTATTTACGAAAATACCACCGTGTTTTTTTTTTTTATTTAAAAAAAAAAAGTGTTTCTCATCCGTTAGATCTGAACACATGAACGGATGACATGCATTCTCATTCCTCTCATGAGTGGGCACTTAATTCGCACCTAAACGCAATCCTCATCAATTTTAGTCTGAGTATTAGCAAAATGATAATTTTGATCCACATGTTTAATTCCTACCAAAAGTGTACTCATCCCCACAACTATTGTTTTACTACCAAATTTAATCACTCCGGTCACCGGAAAAATTAAAACACGTCGAATTCTTTAAAAAATAATTCAAAGTATTTACTAAATTGCCATTAAAATTAATAGCTTGATCCAATGCATTTCGCCATTTTAATTTGTAAAGAAAAAAAATAACAAATAATTATACAGAAAACAATTTTAGAATTCAGCCTAAAGATTTCAACAGTGCAACACTTCTTCTAGTAGCTTTTAGTTGGTCCTGACACTCTTTCTGGAGGCTCTATCATCACCACTCTTGCCTCTCTTTCATTTCTGTTCACCATGCCCTCTCTTTCATATTAGCAGAAAAGTTAATATGATAATCAAGATTGCCTAATAGCTTAACAAATGATGAACTATATATACATTCAATTGAAGTTTAAAGAATGAAATACACTATTTGCAATTAACAGGACAATCTAATGTCCCAGTTTAAGAACATAAAGCTCACAACATTTTAAATCATTATTTTATGTAATTAATACCCTCTGCCTTGTTTTTCCATACACAAACTTACAAAAATAAAAACCTAACTTCACAGAATATTACCAAAAAAAAAAAAAAAAAAAAAAAAACATCAAAATTATTTATTTCCAAACCAAGCACCAAAATTGAATATCTTATTCTCACACCCTGAGATCCCAGAAAGGATTTATTCTAAATTTTTCGTGTTTTATTTGTTATTCTAATATCAAAAGATGTGTTTTTTTTTTTTTTTTTTTTTTCATGCAAAACCAAATAGGGTATCAAAATTTAAGATCCAAGATTCGGATAATTACAATAATTGAATCGCGACAATCAATACTCTGACCATACTACTCTTTCACGCCATTTTCCCTACAAATAATATCCCAATACTTTGTCTTCCTCCCTACTACACCATACTACTCTTTCACGCCATTTTCCCCTCAAAGTACAAGAAAATCTCCTTCATCTTCTTCAAAGAAAAACTCTACCAAGATTACTCTTTTATGAATCTTTCCACCAAAATAAAGTAAGATCATCTTTCACCTTGCATTTTCCCTTCACATTTCATAGTCTTTAATGCATGTTCTTATTCTTCCTACATTGGAGTTTTGGGATTCCTAGAGGTTCAAGATGGAGATAAGTTGCTAGGTTGATGCTGGGTGTTTGAGGATTGGTTTGCTAGCTTAAAAGGTAAACTCCATATCCATCAAAACCTATTTCCAATTTATATAAATGGTCTTGATGTTCTTGGAATTCCTCGGGTATATTCTTGATGTTATATCTTGATATGAGCATTGTTTTTGAGTGTTCTTGGTGTTAATCTTGAGCTATGATGTCTATCTTTGATGTCCTATGATTTGTTGGCATTCTAGTGTTGTTGGAATAGTCTTTTTGATGTGTTTTAGCGCTTGTTGTGATGAAATAGCATTGTTGTTGTGTAGTCTGCTTCGTACTGTTTCTGTTGTAAATTTGGCCTTGCGAGCATGTTTCGCGAACATGAGATGCCCGTGAGCGACACCCGGAAGGTGTCTTGTAGGGGTGTGCGACGGAAATTCTTTGCCCGTTGCACACACCCGTTTCCCTCGTGTGGTAGAGTGTGGCGGGCTTCCTTTTCCCGTGACATCTGACCCGTAAGGTCTTAAGTGTTAATTTCCAGAATGCATTCTTTTGATTCCCCGTGCATTGTTGATCTGTCTTTGGTGCATTTTTTAGTTATTTGAGTACATTGTACATTCTTTTGCTTAGTTTATGGATCATTATTCTATCTTGAATCCTAGTCCCTTGATATCCATATGGCTTGTGTGCTACATGTGGTTATGTATATATACACTTCTTTGATTATATTGTATTATTGGGCTTCGACAATTAGATTGGTGGAATTGTAGAGCTTATGCTCCATTTGGATTGGTGGAAGAAGCTTATGCTTCATTTGGATTGGTTTTAGAAGCTTAGGCTTCACTTGGATGGATAAGGTTGGACTGATGTACAGGTTGGACTTTTGGTGTACAAGTTGAATCGGAGTTCGGTTGGATATTGATTTGATATTAATATTGATATTGAGCATTTGGCTATTGTTATATAGATTCCTTTGGCTATATATATATATATATATATATATATATATATATATATATATATATATATATATATACCACAGTAACTTGTTGATGTGTTCACTCTTTGAATTGTATCCTGTTTATGCTTTGGTGTTGATATCTTGAATCTAAGTTGAGTTGAGTTGATTCCCCATTGACTTTCTTGAATTGGAGTCATTTGAGTATTCTATTGATTGGGTCTAGAGCCCCTAGAATTGAACTTTGTTGATTATCTATCTTTTGAAATCCTTCAGCTGAGTTCGTTGGTATGATATATATATATATATATATATATATATATATATATATATATATATATATATATATATATATATATATATATATGTAGTCATACCAATGCAAAACAAATTTTGAGTATAAAAGTATACTTATGTATCTATACGTGTTAGAGTGGTTTTACTTAGCGTTATTCGCTAATTCTTCTAAAACAATTTCAGGTTGGCTTAGAGATGCTTCTCAAGAGCGCTGTCTAGAATGGGTGATTTAGTTGATTCTAAGAGAACCTAGATTGTTCTGTTGTTGGTTCGTTTGTACCTTGTAAACGGTTTGTAGTTAGAACCTTTGTAAGCCTGTGCGTTTGGGTTTATAAGAGTAACCTAACTGTGGCATAACACCCCAGCCATTGAATTTAAAGTTTTGAATTCGCTTTTGCATTTTCTTTGAGTTCTCTCTCTCTCTCTCTCTCTCTCTCCCTCTATATATATATATATATATATATATATATATATATATATATATATATATATATATATATATATATATATATATATATATATATATATATATATATATACATATATATATATATACATATATATATATATATACATATATATATATATATATATATATATATATATGTATATATATATAGGGTCAGGTTCCTGTGAGGTCAGGTCTTCCCGTGCGGTAAGTGCGGCATACACCATTAGATATGCATAAATGCACCGCACAGTGTTTCTAAATACACCATTATATGTGGTGTACTTTTTTTTTTGTGGTGTATTTTTTGACATTTCATTCTGGTGTATTTTTGAACACTGTATGGTGTATTTATGCATACCTAATGGTGTATGCCGCACTGACCGCACGGGAAGACCTGACCTCACAGGAACCAATATATATATATATATATATATATATATATATATATATATATATATATATATATATATATATATATATTGTTAAAATATGGCTCAAATTAACCAGCCACTCACCATGCAACGTGTTCCCATTGTCCACATATTGCTCCCATGTACTGCAAGTCTCCTTTTTTGGTTCCACGCATTTACCGCATTTCTTGCTTCTTTTAGAGTATAAATAGCAGTATTGCTTTGTAGTTAATCACTCATTCTTACATCAATTAATTGAATTCATTTATTTCCTCTTAATTGTCTTCTCACGTATACACATAGTATACATATATATATATTCTCTTTTGTATGCTCATTTGAGATTATTAATATATATATATATATATATATATATATATATATATATATATATATATATATATCTAAAAACATAATAAGTCTCAATCAATGTTATATCCTTCATTTATGTCCATGTTTTTAATGCTAATCATTTTGTACATTGTGCTTTTAGAGTTGTACTATATAATTTTTTGGACAAAAATACCCCTACCGTTATAACTTCCATTATCTTTTCCATTATTATTACCATGCACACGCACCACCATATAATTTTTTATATTCTTTAATGATAATAATATTTGTAGACATTATATATTGAATAATTATATAAATTTAATTTCATATAGATTTTAATTAGTAGGAATTTGTTAGTTTTTTTTAAAAAAAATATAAATATTGGGCATATGTTTGTGCGCATCGCGCATAGAAAAGACTAGTATATATATATATATATATATATATATATATATATATATATATATATATATATATATATATATATATATTTATTTATTTATTCATTTGTTATTTTAGAATTTCTTCATTTTATATTTTCCCTATTCATATTATTTAACTTCTATAATTCTCAATTTTCAATTCTTCGCTTCCGCATTATTCCGCTATATTCCTAACAAGTGGTATCAGAGCGGTTTAATTGAGAGTTATTTTCAAAGATGTCGACTGTTACCAAGTTCGATATCGAGAAGTTCGACGGGAAAATTAGCTTTTCTATCTGGAAGGTTCAGATGGAAGCCGTTCTAACCCAGAACGGTTTGAAGAAAGCACTAGCTGGGAAGAAGAAGAAACCGGCTACAATGACAGATGTAGATTGGGAAGAGCTGGATGACAAGGCACGTTCAACCATTCTTTTGTGCCTGTCTAAAGAGGTTCTACGTGAGGTATTAAGTGAGACGACTGCGTCAGATTTATGGTCCAAGCTGGATACGCTTTACATGGCCAAAACTCTGACGAACACGCTACGCCTGAAGGAGCGTTTGTACACAATCCGTATGACGGAAGGTACTTCTATTAAATCTCACTTAGATGAATTCAATTCTATTTTATTGGACTTGGAAAATATTGATGTCATAATTGAAGATGAGGATCGTGCTGTTTTATTGTTTGTCTCTCTCCCGAATTCATACAAGCATTTCAAAGAAATTATGCTGTATGGTAATAGTAGTGATACCCTTACGTTCGACAATGTTAAGTCTGAGGACAAAGGTGAAGGCTTGACTGTAAGGGGTCGTTCACTTGAATCAGGGAGTAGCAAAAAAAATTCTAGATCCAAGTCCAAAGGACATAAGTCCAACAAATCCTGTAAGTACTGCAAGAAGCATGGTCCTGATGTGACTGAATGTTTCAAGTTGAAAAACAAGCAAGAGAGAGAAAAGAAGTCCGCTGAAGCTAGTGTTGTTGAAAGTGATTCAGAAGGCGATGTTTTGTTATCTGTTAGCTCCGGTTGCAAACGGAGCGAAACCGAGTGGATTCTGGACTCTGGTTGTACATTCCACATGTGTCCTCACAAAGACTGGTTCGTCTCTCTGGAACCGGTTGATGGTGGTGTTGTCTTGCTGGGTAATGACACCCAATGCAAGGTTAGTGGAATTGGAAGTGTTCAGATTAAAACTCATGATAATGTTATCAGGACTCTTATCAATGTTCGGTATATTCCTGATTTGAAACGCAATCTGATATCCTTGGGCACCTTGGAATCTTTGGGGTGCAAGTACATAGCTGAAGGTGGAGTTCTGAAGGTCATAAAAGGCTCTCTTATTCTCTTGAAAGCTTCTCGTTCCGGAAGCTTGTACATCTTGCAAGGCAGTACTGTGACAGGTTCAGTAGCGGTATCCTCATCGATGTCTGATGCGGATCTCACTCAACTATGGCATATGCGTCTGGGGCATATGAGTGAGAAAGGCATGCATCTCCTGAGCAAGAAAGGTCTCCTTGGTGGTTCAGGTACGGGTAAATTACAATTTTGTGAGCATTGTATTTTTGGGAAACAAAAGAGGGTTAGTTTCTCTACTGCTACACACCGTACCAAAGATGTATTGGAATACATACATTCTGATTTATGGGGACCAACTAAATTCCAGTCTATGGGAGGCTGTAGATATTTTATGTCTATTATTGATGACTTTTCTCGTAAAGTCTGGGTCTATTTCCTGAAACATAAAAATCAGGCATTTTCTATTTTCAAGACGTGGAAAATACTTGTTGAGACTCAGACAGGGAAAAAGGTCAAGAAGCTCAGGACAGACAATGGCTTGGAATTCTGTGAGTCAGATTTCAATGACTTCTGTGCGGCAAATGGAATCGCCAGGCACAAGACCTTGCCTGGTAAACCCCAGCAAAATGGTGTTGTCGAACGTCTAAACAGGACATTATTGGAAAGAGCTCGTTGTATGCTCTCTAATGCTGGGTTATGGAAACGGCGTGATTTTTGGGCCGAGGCCGTTTCTACTGCTTGCTATTTGGTGAATAGATCTCCACATTCATCCCTTGACTTCAATATTCCAGAGGAAATTTGGTCAGGTAATCCTGTTGACTACTCTATCTTAAGAGTGTTTGGATGTCCTGCTTATGCTCATTCCAGTACGGGTAAATTAAACCCGAGAGCTGTCAAATGCATTTTCCTTGGTTATGCCTCTGAGTCAAAAGGGTATCGTCTATGGCCTCCTGATTCTCAGAAAATCATTCTGAGTCGAGATATCACTTTTGACGAAAATGCACTACTTTCTTCTGGAAAAGATTCCAGTACAGGTGAGACGCAGAGTACTGATGATAAGGTGGAGTTTGAGTTCAGGCCTATTGATAGTGTTACTACTGCTGATGGTAATACTAAAGATGATGCATCTACTAGCACAACACCTCTCGTCGAGCCACAACGAGAGTATTCCATTGCTATGGATCGGCCTAGGAGGACAATCAATTAAGAAACCTGTTAGGTACGCTAGTGACGATGAAACCAATATGGTTGCTTATGCTCTTTCAGTCGCATAGGAAGTTGATGGTGATCCATCCTGCTATTCTGAAGCTTTTCCTATTGCTAAGTTCAAGCCATGCTTGAGTTTAGTCGGCTGTTCCAGTTGTTAAATCTACAATGAATTTGATCCAAGGTGGAGATTGTTAAAATATGGCTCAAATTAACCAGCCACTCACCATGCAACGTGTTCCCATTGTCCACATATTGCTCCCATGTACTGCAAGTCTCCTTTTTTGGTTCCACACATTTACCGCATTTCTTGCTTCTTTTAGAGTATAAATAGCAGTATTGCTTTGTAGTTAATCACTCATTCTTACATCAATTAATTGAATTCATTTATTTCCTCTTAATTGTCTTCTCACGTATACACATAGTATACATACATATATATATATATATATATATATATATATATATATATATATATATATGTGTGTGTGTGTGTGTGTGTGTGTGTTAGGAATATAGCGGAATAATGCGGAAGCAAAGAATCGAAAATTGAGAATTATAGAAGTTAAATAATAGGAATAGGGAAAATATAAATTGAAGAAATTCTAAAATAACAAATGAATATATATATATATATATATATATATATATATATATATATATACTTCTAAAAAATTTCAGAAGTTTTCATTTTCATTAGAAAACTACTAAATGTGTTTAAATCTATTTATTTATCAGTGTATAAAATATGAAACTAATTGACATTAATTTTTTTCTACATAAAGCAATAAAAATGTAGTGACAATTGATAAAAGTATCAACTAATATTGTAACTATGTAGGTTGCATTGTTATGGGCTTGTGGTTAGGTAGATGGGATAAAGTTAGAAATAATAGTAAAACAAGTAAAAGAAATATGAATGTGATAAATGGGGTGATGGGATGATGGATAGTAAGTAGAGATAGCGGCAAATTAAATAGCTACGTCCGAACTATTTTATTTTTTAAAATTCTTATTAGCAGTTAATTAAAAATTAAATATTCATTTATTCTTATAGATAATTAGTTAAAAACTAAATAAATTAATTCTATAATGTACATACTGAAATTAATTAATGATGTAATGACTAGCAATATTTATTGGAATCTTTTTGTACTGACATTCAAATTTCATTGCATTTTAAAATGTACAGACACACAGTTTTCTATATATGTGAAGCTTCGTACTCTTGGACTAGACGTAGTCTTAACGCCCAATGCATCTTTAAGGGTTATGACTTTGAGCGATTATATTATCAATTGTAATTTTGAGGATAGAAGAATGGAGACAGATTAAAGACGAAAGCTTGAAACATGAATATGGGGTAAATTTCTTCCATGGAGTGCCGGTTTTAATTTATTGCATGCATGGAGCTAAAATCTTGCAGATTCCATGCGTAAGTTTAATTTGATTATAAATCTACAAATTCACTTTTTGTGGAAAAGTGTTACAAAAAATATGGATATCTCCGGGGATGTGTACCTGGCAACAAGTCCAAGGACAAACAACAGAATATGGAAGTAGCCTCTAACAATACATGTGATCTTGGAGTTACCTCTGAGCAGTTCCAAAGGATCGGATCATGGCCATGGATCAATCTCAAATGGGACAATGCAGCAGTAACTCAAGCACCATTGTAGCAATCCTCCTAAGAATGTGGTTATGACTAGTGTAAACACTGAATCTTGGCACCATCGTTTGGGGCACTCCCCAACCAATAAAATGCATTTGTTGAAAGACATTTCTATACCTTCTGCTAAGCCTTTTGCCTGTGATGTGTGCCACCTTGCTAAACATAAACGCTCCCCTTTCCCTTTTAACTTTTAAGTACTACTTCTACAAATGCCTGCTTTGATTTAGTGCATGCAGATATATGGGGGCCTTTTATAGTTTCATATCTCAAGGGCGAACGGTACTTCCTGACCTTGGTGGATGACCACACAAGATTCACTTGGTTGCATCTTATGAGAAACAAACCAAAAGCAAGGGCTTTAATCAGGGGATTCTACAACATGGTGCATACACAATTTGGGGTGTCCATCAAAATTATACGTAGCGACAATGGCCCAGAATTCAACATGATGGAGTTCTTCCATGAGAAGGGCATAGTGCATCAAAAATCCTACGTTGACACACCTCAACAAAATGCCATCGTAGAGCGTAAACATCAGCACATTCTAGCCGTTGCTAGAGCCTTGCGGTTCCAGGCTCACCTGTCCCTTGAGTTTTGGGGCTATTGTGTCATGCACGCCACCTTCATAATCAACCATCTCCCCTCACCGCTTTCAAGGTGTTTGGTTGCCTTTGCTATGCCTCCACTTTATCTCATTCTAGGCACAAGCTGGCACCACGAAGTAGGAGATGCGTATTCATTGGGATGCCAAATAATATCAAAGGGTACATCCTCTATGACACACATGACAAATCCATCTTTGTGTCAAGGGATGTAACCTTTTACGAAGATCAATTCCCCTTGAAAAATGATCACTGCCTTGAGGAACCAGAGGCAGAGCAGTTCTCTCCTTCTTTGCCAAATGTCTCCACTTCCATTCCTATATTCTATGAACAGGCTGGTTCAAGGCAGTATCATGGTATTCTACCTCCATCTAACAGTGTGACTTGCATGGAGATTATTGAACAATCAAATTATTGAAATACCCTATATAATAAAAGATATTTATTCTCAAGCATAGCATGTTCTTGAAAATAGTATTTTCAAGAATATATAAACTTAAAAAATTTCCTATTATGAAAATTTCTCTGATTAAATTACACCCTTAATTCTTTTCCTAATTGGGAACAAATAACATTTAAGTTTTTTCCTTTTTTCAATAGATCCAGATGATATGATGAAAATGGATAAAATTTATCTTACTGGTTTACCAACTATTACACGGTAAATTATGCTGTGAGCATGTGCGACCATGCACATGATGCGCACGAATCTGTATCCATAATTTCTATACTGTAGATCCATAATTTCTAGAATCAGTGAGCTAAAATTTATACTTTAATTTAGAGTCCAATTGTTGAACCATGATTTCACAAATCAGTGCAGTATAGAAATTATAGATCTACAGTATAGAAATTATGGATCTACTGTATTTAAATTATGGATCCTAAGGGTTTAAAAATTATGAATCAAAAGTACCAATTTGTTTATTGTTAGGAGGGGTCGAACTTTCAATTGGACCATAAATTGTCTTATGATTATTGATCTTTAATAATTTTCATCATTTACTTACTTTTAATATGACCATAAATGGTCCATTGACTAGTACAAATAAGGACCAAATCTAGCACAAAATTAATAGTAATGGACCATTTATGGTCAAATTTAAAATCGAGGATGAAAATTAGTTCCGGATCAAGGCCAATGCTTTCGGTTCACAATTGTTATGCGTTGGACCCGTGTCCAGCATGCTTGCTGGACACGGGTAACAGTGCCCGTTAGGCACTGTTATTTACTTTTATTTTTTTTATTTTTATTTTTTTTTTTTTAATTTCAAACAGCTTCGTTATAGGAGTATATGTTCATAATTTTATTACTATATTATTAATAACTGTACATTCATAACTCCATAACTGTACGTTCATAACTCCATAACTGTACATTCATAACTCCATAATTGTACATTCATAACTCCATAACTGTACATTCATAACTCTATAATTGTACATTCATAATTTTCGAAGCTCTATGTTCACAATTTTAGAGCTCTATGTTCATAATTTTATCACTATATGTTCATAATTGTAAGTTCATAATGTTAGAGCTCTTTGTTCATAATTCGATCAATAACTGTACATTCATAATTCCATAACTGTAGATTCATAACTCCATAACTGTAGATTCATAACTCCATAACTGTACATTCATAATCTTCGAAGCTCTATATTCACAATTTTAAAGCTCCATGGTCATAATTTTATCACTATATATGTTCATAATTGTAAGTTCATAATGTTAGAGCTCTGTGTTCATAATTTCATAATTGCATAACTGTACATTCATAACGGCATAACTGTACATTCATAATCCAAAAAAAATAACACCGTTAACACCGTTAACGGCAAAACGCGCGCAAATTTTTTTTTTTAACTAAATGACGCGTTTTTTTTGAAAAATGACGTCGTTTTGGACCCGTGTTCACAATTCACTGTGGACATGGGTCCAGGGCATAATTTGCCTCCGGTTCAACAGATGAAGTTCTTTAGGTAGGTTGTTAGAGGACTGATAAGGGATGAGGGTAATTTTGTATTTTCCTCCTTTATTGATTCTGTTATACCCGATGTATATAAGATGGCAGCAACCATCTTCCTGCATGTAAGTTCTTTCTTTTGTCCATCAAACAATGAATATATTTTCCCCAACTGATAAGGGATGAGGGAATGGAGGCGAATATACCTACTGGAAAAACACACAGGAAACATAAAATTTGGCAGTAACTTGTGGCTAAGGGATGTTATGCATATCCTGTCTTTCCAATTCAACATCATCTCCGTCAGTAAACTTCTTCAAAACACACCTTATAAACTGGTTTTCTCATCCTCTCAATGCTTGATCCAGGAGACACTTGGGATGACAGTTGGTTTAGCTAAGCAGTATAAGGGGTTGTACTTGCAGATGGAACCACCAGTGCAATCTATTAATCCTCCTAAGAATGTGGTTATGACTGAAACTTGGCACCATCGTTTGGGGCACTCCCCAACCAATAAAATGCATTTGTTGAAAGACATTTTTATACCTTCTGCTAAGCCTTTTGCATGTGATGTGTGTCACCTTGCTAAACATAAACGCTCCCCTTTCCCTTTAAGTACTACTTCTACAGTCACCTCACTCCTGTTCATAAAGCATTCTCTATAGTAGTCATTTCCACTATTCAACTTAGAACATATAATCTAGGCGTAAAACGTGAACATTGGAAGGAAGTTATAAATGCCGAAATCAAGGCTCTTCAAGACAACAATACTTGGGAGCAGTGGCGGATCCAGAAAATTAAGAGTGAGTGGGGGCGTATTTAAGATGATTTTAGAATTGTTAATTCCAAAATATCAAACACCTATAATACGGTTCAAATACATTAATAAATTATAATAAAATGTTTATGATAGACTATATGATAGTTAGGAATGAAGCCAAAATTGTACTTGGGTAGGGTGAAATTTTTAAAACACTTTGAAATGTTATAAAAATATATTAAAGCACTATAGGTAAGATTTGAACCCATACCATTTCATATATCATAACCATAATTTAACCAACTGAGCTGCTAAACTACTTGGTCATCTTTACATATGAATATATATTAATGGGAAGAGGTGAGTGGGGGAAGCTGACCCACTGCCCCCATTTTGGCTCCGCCACTGCTTGGGAGTTGACTGAGTTACCCCATGGAAAGGTTCCCATGGGATGCAAATGGGTGTTCAAAATTAAGCTTAAGGCAGACGGCACGGTTGAGCGTTATGACGGGATAGATAGCTGTGGATGGAAAAAAGGTTGGGAATAAAGATTCCCGGGTTGTCGTACTCAATGAATGATAACTTGCAAGTTTGAGAAAAGGGTCACGGTGAGGTAGATCTAGTTTTGAATTCTTGATCAAAGTAGAGTGTGGTGAAGTGATGGTTGCAGAAAAAGGTAGGAACAAAGGTGCTTGGGGAAAAAAAAGGATTGAAACAATAAGGAAGAAAACAGATTATGATGGTGTGCCGATTGCATTGTGAGATTAGCTAGTACCGCGATAGGGAAGGTAGCTAGTCACGTTCGTGGCTTGCGGCGTGATTGGATTGGGCGTCTTCACGTCTCCGTCACGCCGTGACTCGGGCGTGACTGGTGTCTTGGTGCACATTTTTATGGATTTTACGTTTTTGATCCTTCTTTGCCACTTTTCTCATCCGAAAATACCTAAACACATAAAAAGTACAATTGTGAAGGTTTCTTTATGCTAAATCACGTTTTTAGGGTAAATTACTATAAAGCACACGACTTTAATGCTAAATTATGCATAAAACACATTCGAAATGTCGTTAAAAACTATAATATTTTGACGCTTATCACGTTACAAAGCAAGATTGGTGGCCAAAGGTTATACGCAACAACTCGGGGTTGACTACATTGAAACATTCTCTCCGGTGGCTCGTATAACCACCATCCGAATGTTCCTAGCTATAGCCACCTCTAATGCTTGGCACATTCATCAGTTAGACATAAATAACGCATTTTTGCACGATGATTTGCAAGAGGAGGTCTATACGGTTTTGCCTCCAGGTTTTCAGGGCACCAAGCCAAATCAAGTGTGTAGATTATTGCGCTCGTTATACGGACTCAAACAAGCCAGCCGACAATGGAATGCAAAACTGATGGCACCGCTAATACATATTGGATTGCTCAGTCTAAGTCAGACCCCTCGCTATTCACTAAAGGTTGCGACGCACTGTTCATAGCTCTATTAGTATACGTGGATGACATTCTAGTAACAAGTGGAGACATTAATGTCATTTAAGAACTTAAAGTTTTCCTTGATACAGCTTTCAAGATCAAAGATCTCATAACCTTGGGGTATTTTCTGGGAATCGAGGCTAGAATGTGTGACTCCTGGTTCAATCTCTGTCAGCGGAAGTATACTCTGGATATCTTGAATGAAGTTGGCTTCCATGACCACAAGCCTGCTAAAACTCCCATGGTCCTAGGCCATCGCTTAACACATGATGATGGAAATATTCTTGATGATGTTAGCTTGTTACAGAAGGTTGGTAGGCTGATTACTCTACCTCATAGCAACACGGCCAGATATAAGCTTTCCTGTCCAAAAGTTAAGTCAATTCATTGACAGCCCTACTGACAAACATTTGATGGTGGCTCACCGTGTCCTCTGCTATATCAAAGGTGCTCCAGGCCAAGGGCTATTCTATCCAACCAACAGTATCCGGCAGCTTAACGCCTTCTCAGATTCCGATTGGGTGTTCTTTGGCTCTACTCTATGTCTTGGAAATTAAAAAAAAAAAAAACAAAAAACAAGCTACTGTATCCAGTGGCTCGACTCCATATTGATAGACTTGCATGTTCAGACAGATAGAGCAGCCACATTATTTTGCGACAACAAGTCCGCGATTGCCATCGCCGAGAACCACATTTTCCACGAACGAACGAAGCACATAGAAATCGTTTGCCATGTGGTTCGTGAGAAAGTCACTCAAGGGCTCGTTAAGTTACTATCTGTTTCATCATCCAACCAGGCAACTGACGGGTTTACAAAATTCCTTCCAGTTTCTCCTTATCAATTGTTAGTCTCAAAGCTGGGCATTCAAGACCTACACGCTCCAGCTTACCGGGGGTTGTTAGAGGACTGATAAGGGACGAGGGTAACCATCTTCCTGCATGTAAGCTCTTTCTTTTGTCCAACAAACAATGAAGATATTTTTCACAACTCTCTGTAGCTTGTTCCTCATAGGTTCTTATTGGGTACCAACTTCTCCTCCAATACCTTCTACCATTGGAACATCAAGAACATTCCCATTAAGTTCTGGTATATAGGGTGTTTCTCTAATTTAGCCCTTTTTATTGGTTCAGTACCCTATACAACTTTATCCACAACCTTGGGAAACTTAGGTTCTTCTACACCTCTCTTAGTTCCTTCACGTTAGTCAATCACCAGGTTGATAGAGTCATTGGCAAATTTGCTCTCATCGAAAATGTTATTGGATGAGATTTGAACATTTTCTTCTGGTTGTTCTTCTCCTTTGCCTCCGAAATTTCAACAGTGGCTCCAACTTCTTATGATTTCTCCACTCCTTCCGGAACAACTGTTGGAACAACTATTCCTTTCGGACCAACTTCTTCTGATCTCTCTATTCAATTCCTTCCAGAGTAACTTCAGCTTGTGACCCCTTCAACCATTGACATGGAAGACTGTCCAGGCACCACAGTTAGGCTTGACTCATGTTGAGCTCTGGAGAGATGGTTGGTAGCTTCTAGATTTCACTGATCATAATTATCTCCGTCATCGTCATGGATAGAAGGCCCTTATTCTTTAGCTGTTTTCTTCTTGTTCAACATAGAAACTTTTTGGATCAAGAATTCTTCTAAGGGACTAAAGTTATAAATTTTAGAGTGCATTTCATCTCTAATTATGTTGTAGACTGCCTCTTCCATTGTACGCATACTGATAAAACATATTCTTTATTATATTGTACGCATACCATTCTTTATATTTTGTGCATAATATAAAGTTCCCCGAATCATGTGTGTATTGAGACTTATTTGTTTGCTTTATTGTCTTAGGCACATTTATTCACAAAAATTAAAGAGGAAAGTATTTTGGGGCATTTCCGGTCAATTTTGGAGTTAAAGAACCCGTTCAAGAAGGAATGGAGCAACAAACGAAGAACGAGGAGCACACTAGGAGAATTAGCATGGCCACCAGGTCAAGGCCGTTATTGAAAGATTTCACACAACCATGCTTTAGGTCATGCCAAATGGAGGCAATGTGCACTTCATTATAGGCCGAATTAGGCACGACCATGGCCTTGGTTGTGCCACTATGGGTAATCTGAACAGTATTTAAACATGTTCTATGTTGTATTTTGGGGGAGGCAAACGCTAGATAGTTTCAATCGGGTTCCCTTTTGTTCCTTTCATCTTTTAAGTTTAGACTAGCTTAGATTACATTTAATCAACACATTTTTCAATCTTTTAATCTCGGATCGAAGTCGAATTCAACCTCAACATTGCATCTACATAGAGAAGCTTTTCCATACTCTTTCTTTTATTTCCTCTACAATAATTTTCTTAATATTCATTTGTGCTTTTTACTTGTTCTTCTTTTTGAAGTGTGAGTAGTTCGGTATGGAGTTTGGATTAGCGATTAATCCCTTTCCTAAGTGCTGGTTATGTAGATTTTGCATAAGGGGGAAAAGTGGACCCAAGAATGCCTTTGAGTTTAAGAGTTTGGGATTGAGGCGTCATAAAAGTGGGGCAATCTCTTGCTCTAATTCTAAGTCGAAAGATCTTTAATTCTAACGCGCATTTTGGATGACATCGTGAATTAGGTATTTCTCCCTATTTTTCTCAGGTTGTTCATGCTCTTAATTAGGATGTGGTTATCGTTAATCTGGTAGAATGTGGGGCATGAGATAAGGCTAGAGGTGTAGCCATGTCGCAAACCTTACACAGGGGTTATGTGCTTTGCGCGATGAGCCTACACTATGCTATTTGCCTTGCACACAAGCATGAGCATGCCAACATATAGTAGTGCCTATGTACTGCTTGGGGTAAACCACATGTGATCATACAAAGGTTTCATACATGGAGTCATGTGATGATGTGGTTCAAAATTTCATGGCACATCCCGGCCCACGATCTAAAACATTTGATGAATTAGAGAACCAGTTCTTTAGAGATTATAAAAGACCGGTACAACTTATGTCTGGGTCATCATCATCTTCTATTTCTTTTAATTCAATGTCTTGTATATCCCTTTCAGTTTGGTACTTGTCCAAATATCAAAGACACACTTTCAAGACGCTGAATGGTAGTCACTATCTAACACCTTCCTCTAAAACCCCATGTTCTCATTATTACTACAAATTATATTTTCCAATTCTATGCTTTGCCTGGACAAAAAAATCATAAGTGATGTATCAAAAGTAATAGAATGCCTAATTGCTAACAAAAGATTCAACAAATTAAAGAAGAATAAAACACACATGAATCTAAAAGACTAACAACATGTTTGATTCGTTGAATATGTTTAGAATGGTATAGAATTTTTATGAGTACACTTATTCGATCATTTTTTAAGTTTATATATTCTTGAAAAATACTATTCACCAGAATATGCTATCCTTGAGAATAAATATCTTTTATTATATAGGGCATTTCAATAATTTGAATACGTACATAATTTCTATTTCTAAAACGAACCAAAACCTAAATACAATTCCTAAAATATATACATTTCAATAACCAAAAATGGAATTTAATTCATAGTCTATATCTCGCTTTTGATTCCCTATTGAATATTATTCTTTTTCCTCAAAACTCAATTACGTAAACCAAATATACTTTAAGGGTTACTCTGTATAGAATTTTTTTTTTCAATTTCCATTTTCTACATTTCCATGTTGTACACTCCTTACCTTTTCTACATTAACAAACAAATAGACCAAATTCCCTGAAGGAAAATTTTTTTAGGTTGGCCCACCCAATTTAATTCTGTCAAACCGTAACGCTTTCTTCGTCCGTTACCATATCTCCCAACTACCCTCTCCTCTCTCTCTCTCCCTCCCTCCCTCCTTCCCTCCCTCTTCCTCCCCGTCTACCCTCCGCTCTCTCTTTCGAAGCCGCACCGAAATCCTCTTTCTCTCAAGTTTGTCACCTCTCACTTTAATCTTCGCTCTCGCTGTCGATCTCTTTTGACTCTCATCTCTCGATTGGAACCCGATCTCTCCAATCGTCATCGAAACTCCTTAGATTGAGAAGGTAATCTCTAGTCTCATCCCCTTTACTAGCTATAAGACTTGAAATTTTTTTAGAAGCATAGATGTATGTTTCCTTTAATTTGAACCACAAAAAATTGTTTTCTTTGTAATGAAATTGAAATTGTGAAAACATTGACAAATTCATTTCGAAACATGTTTTATTGAATACATTTTCTATTTTTTTCTAAATTTTTGTTACTTAAAACACCCGCATTAACAAACTTGTCTGCCATTAAAAGTGAGAAAGAGATTACGAAAAAAAAAAAAAAAAAAAAAACCTAACAAACTTCAAATAGGTTTTGTGCAATTTTGATATAGTTTTTCTCTCTCTATCTCGATCTCTCTCTTCATCTCTCTCTATCTGTATGTATGTATGTATATATATATATATATATATATATATATACACACACACACGCACACACACACGCGCACACAGCTAAAAAAATATCATGTTTTCATTTTCATTATAAGCTATTAAATGAGTTCAAATCTATTTATTTATTAATTTGTAAAATAGGAAACTAATTTGCACTATTTTTTTCCTCATAAAGGAAATAAAAATGTAGTGACAATTGATAAAAGTATAAGTAATATTGTAAGTATGTAAGGTTGTTATATATGGAGTTGTGGTTAGGTAGATGGGATTGAGTTAGAAATAATAGTAAAACAAGTAAAAGAAATATGAATGCAATAGATGCATATGCAGTAATGGGTAAGTAGACAGTTGTGGAGCATTGATAGTTGGGGATGGATTAATAGGTAGGTGATAGCTAGTAGGAATAAATAAATAGTTATAGTGCGTAAAAAGAATGTGATTATATTATAGGAATATAGGAAATAGTGATGGTAGGGGTAGGTAGGTGGTGTTTGATGGTTAGGTAGGTGGGTGAAGGTAACGCTATAAAAATAAGTGAAACTAATTCCTTGTTGTTAAACTAATTCCTTTTTTGGAATATTTTTTGTAATTTGTATGGCTTTTATTCATTTTGTATGTACTCACATTTAAATTTCTTGTGGATATAGTGAGAAATAGATCAGAGTTGGGTTAAAATATATAATTATATATATATTTTTTTATTTTCAGATAACAAAAGGAATTTTTATCTAAGACACACAATCAGGATGTCACTCCCTACTCCAAAGCGCCATATGCAACAAGAAAATTTGAATCAAGATATAATCACAGAAATCCTTAAAAGGCTGCCTGTGAAATCTCAACTGCAATTTAGGTGTGTTTCAAAAGTTTGGCGTGCTTTAATATCATCTCCAGAATTTGTCAAATTGCACTTAAATTTTCATTCGAAAAAGGATATTAAGGTCATGACATATAGTAGTGTAAATCGGATTAGCTATATGTCCTTGTTTTCTATTACAGAAAACAAGCAATCATCATTTCGAAAGTTTATTACAATTGACCGCTCAGTCTTAATCCCTAAAGATGGTTTTGAATTTTTGGGTTCTTGCAATGGGCTCTTTTGCTTTCGTGCTAAACCGTATCAAATAATGATTTGGAACCCTTCATTAAATGGAAACGTCAAGACAATCCCAGACGTATGGCAGTTCAGCTACATAAGCATATTTGGATTTGGATACGACATGCATAATGACGACTACAAGGTTGTTTATGCTTATTATGGTGACAATAATGGTGATGATGAATATGTGGTTTTGGTGTATAGTTTTAAGCTTGGGACATGGAAAAGATGTGATAGAGGGTTTAGTAGTGGGTTTGTTTATCCAGAATTGCTGTGTTTGTGAGTGGTAGTCTCAACTGGTGCAACAACAACTTAGATGACAGTGACTGGAATTGGAATATAATTTCTTTTAATTTAACCACCGAAACAGCCAAAGCTATAGCGTTACCCAGCCATGAACATGGGGCTGCCATTTGTGTAGGTGAGTCAAGAGGATTGCTTTTTGCAGGTTTTCATCTCAAACGTCAAATGGAAGTTTGGGTGATGAATGAGTTTGGAGTTGAAGAATCATGGACTAAACTAGTCTGCATTTCAAACTTACCAGTTCATCATCCACTTCCCCGGGGTTCAGAGAACACGGCATACATGGCTCTGTGTAATGCTAAACTCGCAATTGTACATGTTTCGGAAAATGGTGATATTCTAATGATGGTTGGGCATCAGTTGAAGCTCCATAGACCAAACGCTAGAAGGGGTAAGAATTTTAATATCCCCTATGATCTTGGTTATATGGTTACTAGTTATGTGGACACCCTTGTTTCACCATGACCGGTCTGTAAATTAATTGTTCATGTCATGTTGGAGGAAGAAAATTTTGCTTTTTGATGGGTTGATTTAGAGTTCATCAATGGCTTTATAAATCGTGTTGAATTAAGTATAAAATAGTATTAATTTTTTATTGTATCATTTGTGTATGAGCTTTGTGAAGTATTTTCCTAGCCATGTTTGGTGAACTATAGATTTGTGTGAATGCAACACAGGTAAGATAGAAATGTTTCTAAGTTAAATTTCATTGCATTTTAGTGTAAAGGGTTGTGACTTTGGGCTATATTAACTACCCATCCATTACGGACTTGGGTGTGAGGCGATACAGAGAGAGAGTGAAGGGGGGGGAGGGGGGGGGGTGGAATATATGTTGAGTATAGAGGGTAGGTTGACCCATGGGTTTACCAACTTACCGCTAAGGGGCGGGGGGCGGTCTCAAGGCCAGTGGTCCCTAAAAAAAAGGGTCTCCTGAACTCCTCGAGCTACAATAGTGTGGCTAGTGGGCGTCGAGCGCTCTCCATCGTGTCAACGGCGCCCCGTGTTATCATGACTTCTAATATTGACACTTGGGTTCGGTTACATAAAGTACATTTTTATTATACTAAAGATTCATTTTTTAAAGATACATTATTTGGTATATACTATCAAATAATAAACGTTAGTACACAAATAATGTACATTCAATATTAGAAATACACATTTATTCATGGGTCAATTAATTTGCCTTATTCCTAGCTCCTTATTTGGGCTCCTTTATTTATTATTTATCTATTCCTTGAATTATAATCTCGAGTCGTATATAATCTTTTGAACTTAAGGCTCCAATTAGTAACAATAATATTATTATAATTTTCCTATCCCCTTTTTGTAAAGTGGTTTCATGATGTAAAGTGGTTTCATAAATCCATCACAAATTCACAATGTAATTCCATTATAATCACATTAATTGCATTTAGGCAGATTTCCATTCTAATTTCCGTAAATGCATATCGGGAGCTTCGTATATATATTATCCTCCTTTATTTAATTTCCTTATGGATTTTATGAATTAACTTCCTTATATGATTTAATTCATCTTGATAGAACAAAATGACCCATGATATGGATGAATCAATAAATTTGCATAAATTAATGGGTAAAATAGTAAAAGATCAAGAGATAATTGTAATAATAATATTGAGTGGATTAATATAATAATAACGTTACAAGAGTTTTGTAAGAATAGAACATGATTTATCTAAGTTATGACATGAGCTATTTATACAAGAAAAAGTATAGCAAACTTAGCTAAACTCAGGTAGGGGTGACCACGGCGATTCGAGCCGTAATCATCACTGTAATATAACCGGAACCGTTCGTAATTTCCGATTCCTAACTGGAACCAATAAGGTTCCGATTAAGTTTTGTGAAATAAAGGAACCGGAACCGGAACCAGACGGTTCGGTTTTCCAAACCGAAAAAAAAAAGAAATAATTTTAAAATGATGGCAGCAGGGCATAGGCTTGCAGCATACTACCTCACTGCCACATTGGCAGTGGGCAGTGGCGCAAAGGCCAAAGAGGCATGGTCTCACTTTTTCACTTTCTTTTTTTTTTTTTTTTTTTTAAATTCGGTTAGAACGACGTTCCAATCAGAACCGTTGGTTCATAAACCGGAACCGTACTATAAGGTTCCATTTCCGTTTGGTCATTTGCGGAACCGGAACAGGAACGATCACCCCTAACTCAGGGTAAGCCGTGGAACGGGTTAAAGCCTAGTTGGAAGCCCTGGGTCGGTCCCATGGTAGGTCGCATACAATAGGTCAGAATTGCTTGGTCCGGATTGCATTAATTGCTTGGCCCGGCAGTCTCGATCGCCTTCTTTGGGCTCGGGTCACTTTCTTCGTCTAGGTTGCCTTCTTGGATCCTGGGGTTCTCATTCTTGGATCATTTGTAATATCTCTATAACATCTCTCTCTCTCTTTATATTATATATATATATATATATATATATATATATATATATATATATATATATATTATATATATTATATATATAAAACATCATTTCATATATTTTCCTTAAGTGTATTTAGGCAGTTTTTATACGCGTACAAATTGTGTTAAGCTGAGTTAATCGCGTTCAAAGTCATTGATGAACTCTGTGTTCAAATTGTAAACAATTAGGGTGCGTTTCGAAACCAGAAAATGACTTCTCGAAAATATTTTTTGATTTTCAATGTTTGGCAAGAGAGGGGGAAAATGAGGTCAATGACATGGGAGATGCTCAATCATTTGATGAGCCTCAATCCTCTTGATGATGACTATGTGTGACTATGAATGAAATTGGTGGTGATGTGACTTGAGCTTTGCTCATGAGTTCGGCGGTATGTGACTATTTATTTATTATTTAATGGTACCCTCGTATACTGAGAGTTCGGCGGTATTGTTTGGCGCAGTTTGGCACAAAACATTGATCCATCGGTTCAAAAACCAATAATTGTTATTACTATAATAATTCTAATAATTAGTACGTAACAGTAATAACGGAATTATCAATTTTCTTAATTGTAACCGAACAACATTTAATTATAATAATGATAATCATCATCATTATTATTAAATATTACATAATATCATCATTATTACCATAAAAAGTTTTGGACAAGCAAATTCAAATGAATTTCAAAATATGATTGTTAAAATCATAATCTAAATTATTATGACAATAATAAAATAATATTCAATTGTCATAACCATATGCTTTTTCGGAACTGTGATTCAAAATCACACTCCATATTAAAAATATTATCAAATCATGACAAATAGCAAAATTCCATAATTGCAATGAAGAGCCAGAATAATCACATAATATTATTATAACCATTAAGTGATTTAAAATGGAAAAGCAATTGCTGAAACCGCAAGC
>NW_017617134.1:3041186-3066804 GCF_001879475.1 Ipomoea nil
ATTGAGTTAGAAATAATAGTAAAACAAGTAAAAGAAATATGAATGCAATAGATGCATATGCAGTAATGGGTAAGTAGACAGTTGTGGAGCATTGATAGTTGGGGATGGATTAAATAGGTAGGTGATAGCTAGTAGGAATAAATAAATAGGTTATAGTGCGTAAAAAGAATGTGATTATATTATAGGAATATAGGAAATAGTGATGGTAGGGGTAGGTAGGTGTGTTTGATGGTTAGGTAGGTGGGTGAAGTAACGCTATAAAATAAGTGAAACTAATTCCTTGTTGTTAAACTAATTCCTTTTTGGAATATTTTTGTAATTTGTATGGCTTTTATTCATTTTGTATGTACTCACATTTAAATTTCTTGTGGATATAGTGAGAAATAGATCAGAGTTGGGTTAAAATATATAATTATATATATATTTTTTATTTTCAGATAACAAAAGGAATTTTTATCTAAGACACACAATCAGGATGTCACTCCCTACTCCAAAGCGCCATATGCAACAAGAAAATTTGAATCAAGATATAATCACAGAAATCCTTAAAAGGCTGCTGTGAAATCTCAACTGCAATTTAGGTGTGTTTCAAAAGTTTGGCGTGCTTTATATCATCTCCAGAATTTGTCAAATTGCACTTAAATTTTCATTCGAAAAAGGATATTAAGGTCATGACATATAGTAGTGTAAATCGGATTAGCTATATGTCCTTGTTTTCTATTACAGAAAACAAGCAATCATCATTTCGAAAGTTTATTACAATTGACCGCTCAGTCTTAATCCTAAAGATGGTTTTGAATTTTTGGGTTCTTGCAATGGGCTCTTTTGCTTTCGTGCTAAACCGTATCAAATAATGATTTGGAACCCTTCATTAAATGGAAACGTCAAGACAATCCCAGACGTATGGCAGTTCAGCTACATAAGCATATTTGGATTTGGATACGACATGCATAATGACGACTACAAGGTTGTTTATGCTTATTATGGTGACAATAATGGTGATGATGAATATGTGGTTTTGGTGTATAGTTTTTAAAGCTTGGGACATGGAAAAGATGTGATAGAGGGTTTAGTAGTGGGTTTGTTTATCCCAGAATTGCTGTGTTTGTGAGTGGTAGTCTCAACTGGTGCAACAACAACTTAGATGACAGTGACTGGAATTGGAATATATTTCTTTTAATTAACCACCGAAACAGCCAAAGCTATAGCGTTACCCAGCCATGAACATGGGGCTGCCATTTGTGTAGGTGAGTCAAGAGGATTGCTTTTTGCAGGTTTTCATCTCAAACGTCAAATGGAAGTTTGGGTGATGAATGAGTTTGGAGTTGAAGAATCATGGACTAAACTAGTCTGCATTTCAAACTTACCAGTTCATCATCCACTTCCCCGGGGTTCAGAGAACACGGCATACATGGCTCTGTGTAATGCTAAACTCGCAATTGTACATGTTTCGGAAAATGGTGATATTCTAATGATGGTTGGGCATCAGTTGAAGCTCCATAGACCAAACGCTAGAAGGGGTAAGAATTTTAATATCCCCTATGATCTTGGTTATATGGTTACTAGTTATGTGGACACCCTTGTTTCACCATGACGGGTCTGTAAATTAATTGTTCATGTCATGTTGGAGGAAGAAAATTTTGCTTTTTGATGGTTGATTTAGAGTTCATCAATGGCTTTATAATCGTGTTGAATTAAGTATAAAATAGTATTAATTTTTTAATTGTATCATTTGTGTATGAGCTTTGTGAACATTTTCCTAGCCATTTTGGTGAACTATAGATTTGTGTGAATGCAACACAGGTAAGATAGAAATGTTTCTAAGTTAAATTTCATTGCATTTTAGTGTAAAGGTTGTGACTTTGGGCTATAATATTAACACCCATCCATTACGGACTTGGGTGTGAGGCGATACAGAGAGAGTGTGAAGGGGGGAGAGGGGGGGGGGGTGGAATATATGTTGAGTATAGAGGGGTAGGTTGACCCATGGGGTTTACCAACTTACCGCTAAGGGGCGGGGGGGCGGTCTCAAGGCCAGTGGTCCCTACCGGCCGAAAAAAAGGGTCTCCTGAACTCCTCGAGCTACAATAGTGTGGCTAGTGGGCGTCGAGCGCTCTCCATCGTGTCAACGGCGCCCCGTGTTATCATGACTTCTAATATTGACACTTGGGTTCGATTACATAAAGTACATTTTTATTATACTAAAGATTCATTTTTAAAAGATACATTATTTGGTATATACTATCAAATAATAAACGTTTAGTACACAAATAATGTACATTCAACATATTAGAAATACACATTTATTCATGGTCAATTAATTTGGCCTTTATTCCTAGCTCCTTATTTGGGCTCCTTTATTTATTATTTATCTATTCCTTGAATTATAATTTCGAGTCTTATATAATCTTTTGAACTTAAGGCTCCAATTAGTAGCAATAATATTATTATAATTTTCCTATCCCCTTTTTGTAAAGTGGTTTCATGATGTAAAGTGGTTTCATAAATCCATCACAAATTCACAATGTAATTCCATTATAATCACATTAATTGCATTTAGGCAGATTTCCATTCTAATTTCCGTAAATGCATATCGGGAGCTTCGTATATGTATTATCCTCCTTTATTTAATTTCCTTATGGATTTTATGAATTAACTTCCTTATATGATTTAATTCATCTTGATAGAACAAAATGACCCGCTTTCAAAAAAAAAAAAAATGACCCATGATATGGATGAATCAATAAATTTGCATAAATTAATGGGGTAAAATAGTAAAAGATCAAGAGATAATTGTAATAATAATATTGAGTGGATTAATAAAATAACGTTACAAGAGTTTTGTAAGAATAGAACATGATTTATCTAAGTTATGACATGAGCTATTTATACAAGAAAAGTATAGCAAACTTAGCTAAACTCAGGGTAGGGGTGACCACGGCGATTCGAGCCGTAATCATCACTGTAATAACCGGAACCGTTCGTATGGTTCCGATTCCTATCTGGAACCAATAAGGTTCCGATTAAGTTTTGTGAAATAAAGGAACCGGAACCAGACGGTTCCGGTTCCAAACCGAAAAAAAAGAAGAAATAATTTAAAATGATGGCAGCAGGGCATAGGCTTGCAGCATACTACCTCACTGCCACATTGGGCAGTGGGCAGTGGGCAGTGGCGCAAAGGCCAAAGAGGCAATGGTCTCACTTTTTCACTTTCTTTTTTTTTTTTTTTTTTTTTTTTTTTAAATTCGGTTAGAACCGACGGTTCCAATCAGAACCGTTGGTTCATAAACCGGAACCGTACTATAAGGTTCCATTTCCTGTTTGGTCATTTGCGGAACCGGAACAGGAACGATCACCCCTAACTCAGGGTAAGTATATATATATATATATATATATATATATATATATATATATATATATATATATATATATATATATATATATATATATATATATATATATATATATAAAGAGAGAGAGAGAGATGTTATAGAGATATTACAAATGATCGAAGAATGAGAACCCCAGGATCCAAGAAGGCAACCTAGACGAAGAAAGTGACCCAAGCCCAAAGAAGGCGATCGAGACCAAGGTGGTTCGGGCCAAGCAATTAATGCAATCTGGACCAAGGCAATTCTGACATGGGCTCGGGTCACTTCTTTGGGCTCGGGTCACTTTCTTCGTCTAGGTTGCCTTCTTGGATCCTGGGGTTCTCATTCTTGGATCATTTGTAATATCTCTATAACATCTCTCTCTCTCTCTTTATATATATATATATATATATATATATATATATATATATATATATATATATATATATATATATATATATATATATGTATGTATAAACATCATTTCATATATTTTCCTTAAGTGTATTTAGGCAGTTTTATACGCGTACAATTTGTGTTAAGCTGAGTTAATCGCGTTCAAAGTCATTGATGAACTCTGTGTTCAAATTGTAAACAATTAGGGTGTGTTTCGAAACCAGAAAATGACTTCTCGAAAATATTTTTTGATTTTCAATGTTTGGCAAGAGAGGGGGGAAAATGAGGTCAATGACATGGTGGGAGATGCTCAATCATTGATGAGCCTCAATCCTCTTGATGATGACTATGTGTGACTATGAATGAAATTGGTGGTGATGTGACTTGAGCTTTGCTCATGAGTTCGGCGGTATGTGACTATTATATTTATTATTTAATGGTACTCTCGTATACTGAGAGTTCGGCGGTATTGTTTGGCGACAGTTTGGCACAAAACATTGATCCATCGGTTCAAAAACCAATAATTGTTATTACTATAATAATTCTAATAATTAGTACGTAACAGTAATAACGGAATTATCAATTTTCTTAATTGTAACCGAACAACATTTAATTATAATAATGATAATCATCATTATTATTAAATATTACATAATATCATCATTATTACCATAAAAGTTTTGGACAAGCAAATTCAAATGAATTTCAAAATATGATTGTTAAAATCATAATCTAAATTATTATGACAATAATAAAATAATATTCAATTGTCATAACCATATGCTTTTTCGGAACTGTGATTCAAAATCACACTCCATATTAAAAATATTATCAAATCATGACAAATAGCAAAATTCCATAATTGCAATGAAGAGCCAGAATAATCACATAATATTATATTATAACCATTAAGTGATTTAAAATGGAAAAGCAATTGCTGAAACCGCAAGCCTTTAAAACATTTTTGGGGAAATTTTAATACTTAAAACTTAAGCCGTGTAACAAGTCCGCATAAAGGCATATTAAAAAAAAAAGGTTTAGACGAAACTTTTTATCACCATAATTAAAGAAATTAGCACAATCATGGTAATTTTCTAAAACATACTGCAAATACCAGGAAGCAATACAATCCTAACCAATTTGAAAAACTACACCCTTTAATTAAGGACAAGAAACACAAGGACGGGATTTCCGGAATAATGGCTCCAAAATAAACAATAATAATGGTAATCAATTGAAGTACCAATTCTATGAGGAAGTGAGAAAAGCGTAATATTGAAGATCATTAATGGAGTAGTACACTGCTGAAAATTATGAAATTTTCGACCACATGAAAGTTATCTTAAATCAAGTCGAAAGCAAAAAGTGGTCGGAAATAGCAACAATGATTTTTCCGAAAACCAAAAGTGGTCGGAACAAGGCTTTCGACTTGATTTAAGATCACTTTCAGGTGGTCGGAAATTCCATAATTTCCAGCAGTGGTAATAGCGCAACGTCTGTATCGCCTTCGTCCAGAGCTTCTCAACCCGTCTGCTGCCCGCCGAAAACGACGGCAAAAGACTAGTAGCTAACCAGACTTCATGCAGACGCCGGTAGACAGCCACTCCAACGAAGACATATTGGCAACCCTCAATGAAGACGCTTATGGAAAACGAAATCGCAAACCCATCATCTCAGACAATGGCTCGGCGGCGCTGCATTACCGTAAGCGAACGACAAAATCACCACTCCAACGGTGCTACGGCCCAGGATGCCAATCGGGACGACCAACGACACCACCACCGACATTCGTCAAACGGAAATGGCTAGGGGAAAGTTCGCAGCACCGAAGAGAACAAAAACAGTCCCCACCACCTGCCATTAACACCTCTAGACACCCATCATAATGGGTGGCAGTGCTAACATGCTCTGCTGGCAGGAATATACGGTAACACCTCGACCAGGCAAAACCAATTAAAAAAGTTCCCACAAGAGCCAAATCTTAATTGAAACAAAACCAATGGCCCTTCGACGTCGTCAGGTGGAGGACTCGGCTGACACAAAAATTCCAAGAAGTACTGAGGGCGGAAAGGTGGAGGACTCGGCTGAGGCTCCGACACCTTGTCTAGATACACGGCCGGCTTCCCGTCATTAATCATCTGCAAGGGCCTCTCCAAGGCACTCGGAGACATGGCTACGCCAAAAAGAGGAGGAACCTCCCATACCTCCTCCTCCTCCGGGCCCGGATCGTTCACCACTGGTTCCACCTTGCCATCAGCCGATTCCACGGGGGCCAAGTCCAGCATATCTGGGGACACCACGATAGGATTAGAGCTTGAGTCGCCACCAGACGTCCACCGTTGGCCAGCCTTTTCTGCCTTAGCTCTTCCAGGCGCGCATGCTCCTTGTTGCGAATGGAGAAGCGACGATCGCCGACTCTGTAGCTCATGATCAAAGGTCTATGAACAGAAGTGGTATGAATCACTAGCATGAGATGCCTTTATATAGCCTCAGAAGGGCGAATATCTAGGCGGAAATCACGGAGATTATAGTAAAACTGCCATAATCAGGCCAGAACAGACGAGAGGCCAGAATCTTTGTCAGGAGGGAGTTCCGTCAAATCCTCTCGAAAAGAGTGAAATTTGCACGCTGAACTGAAAAGGGCAGATTCACCCAGGATACGGGGAATATTTGCAGGCGTCAGACTGAAAAGGGCCTGACAATGTGGCCGACTCTAGGGCGAGTCGGCCGAAGAACCAGGATGGATATCCAAAGAATTAAGAAATGAAGCCCTCCAAGAGGGAAACCTAATTTTATTATAAGAGACGAGAAATACACAAGATAAGGAGCTTATTACATCACGAATAAATAAAAAATGCTCCTATGCAGCCCCACTCGGCAATATGGAAACCAATCTCGACCAAAGCCATCACTCGCCGGGTGAAGAGGAGTCGCTCCCAAAGAACGCCTCCCCGGGCAGCCTAGTGGGAGATGGACAGAAAGTATCCCAGAAGGTTGGCATGATTGGCAACACCACCGGCTCCTCGTCATCAGGATACATCTCCAAGTATCGAGCGAAGTCAGCGTCATTCATCAGGCCCGTAGCCGGCCTGTCCAGGTCATCAAGCGGAATGGAAAAGGTCATATGAAAGGTCAACTGTTCAGGGACGGCCACCTCCACAAAAGATCCATCCTGAGCAGTCACCCTGGCAGTACCCGGAGGCGGCGGACTGAGTGAAGTCGGAGCATTCTCCGTACGAATCGAGGTCGGTGGCTGTTGAATGGAGGAAGTAGCACCGGAGGGGGACCTCTGAGAAGACGGGCAAGGAGCCTTCTTCTTATTCTCCCTCTCAGGTCGAGTCCGCTTGGAAGGCAGAGGGCGTCGAGGAGACCCAAAGTCGATCCACTTTCCCTTCAGAGGCAAGCGACCCATGGTTGACCAAGTGAGAAGGGACGTAGAAGATAAGAGGCTATTTAAAGGACCCATGCGGAGCAGGGACAATCCAAACGGCTCCGCTGAATTCGGGAAGATAGCAGAGGATCCGGACGTTATGAGGTCTCTTTAAAGACGGGATCCGATGAAGGAGAAGATGGACAGTTACTACTTTCCCAAACCCGGATTACTGGCCTGGGTATGAAAAAGTGAGGGATTAGTTGATGGGGTGAGGACCCCGGCCCAAGAAGAACGGCCCAAGAGAGAAGGGGCCCAAGACAGCAGATGATGGTTAGTAAAAGAAGAAGCCCGATGGTGGCCTGGGCCGAGTCCAGGAGTCGGCCCAGGCCCAAGTACGAAAGGAAACTCGGCCCAGGAGCCAGTAAGAGGCATTCAAGTCGGTCTAAGAGCCGTTGAGGGAGCACTCAATGCGGCATTCAAGAGGACTCGATCAAACGGGCCGTTAGAGGGCCAAAGAGTCGTTGGCCGACTCAGTAACAGCGACCGAACGGTCTTATAGTGTAATTAGCCTTGAAGGCGATGTTTAATGTGCTTCAATTCGTCTGGAGAGGAACCTACTATATAAAGGCCCCTCCACACTTGTAAGAGGGGCGAGTCCATGCCCAGAGAATAAACCAACACAAACTTCCTAGATACTCGATTATCCATCTTTGCGATCAATTTTTGAGAAAGTTGAATCCACCAATCAAAGGTTGTGTTGGACCTCCTTGGGCCCGAAAACCCAAAAACCAACAGTAAGAAATCTTTGAATGGTAGAAAATAAAGATAATATAACTAATAAAATTATATTTCTTTTAAATTTTTCTATAATGAATATTTTTTTAAAAAATAAGTCATTATAGACATCTAATTCTAAATTAATTAAATGCATATGTATTATTTTTTGTTGTAGCTACTATTTTATTTAATTTAATAAGAGTAATAAAATGTCGTACATACCTTTCATCAACAATAATGAAATCAATGATTATTTTTTTAAATTTTCATTCCTTGTTGAGACAATTTGTTTTGAGAGTTTGTCAATGACAATTGCTACAATTGTTGTCAATAGGGGATGATAATAAATAATTCAAAATATATGGTTACAATAGATATTGTTATAATGATATAGTAAAAGTTAACTTACAAATTTCTTTAGAGGTTTTCATGCATTGATAAAATTTTAATGTGTAAACTTGTTCAATTGGAGCTAGTAGGATGCATGTTAACATTGTCAATTATTTGGAAAATGATCCTACCGTTTTAGAGTCTATGTGTAATTGTATTTATGATCAACAACTTTGTAGTTAGGCACCCAGGGATGAGAAATGATGTAAGAACAATTTTGTCCAATAAAAAAATAATAGTATAATATTTATAAAGTAATGTACAATTGTACCATTATAAAAAAAAATACAAAAAATAGTAATACCATAATGACCTAAATCATTCCAATAATGCAAAAGCATAATTGAAATATTTAAGTTTGGTTCTAAATAATAATAATAATAATAATAATAATAATAATAATAATAATTAAAAAAAAAAAAAAAAACAACAACTTAACCTAATTGTTGATGGGGCTACAAGAGTTTGAAAAAAGGAAAGGAGAAATAGTGGAAAAAACAAAGGTGTTATATATGGAGAAATTGAAAGAGATATCAAAAAAGGGTGGGAAGGAAAAGGAGGAACCTGGGGAGCTAGTAAGGGGTGGTGAAGCTGAGCTGGTTCATAATGATGAAGAAGAGGGGTATGAACTAGATGATGATAGTGTAGAAGAGTATGATGAGGAAGGGGAAAGTGAGGGGGAGGGATATCTTGAAGATTGTCAGGTGTGGATGAGTGAGGTAATAGAGAAGGTTAGTTATGATTGGATGGATGGGGTGTTGAAGGTCATAAAGTCCTATATGGATGTGGTATATGATAAAGAGGAAAAAAGACATGTGGAGGATGAGGATGCCATGGCTATAAAGGCTTGCATTATTCTTATTGAACTGGCTAAGTCTGAGCTAGAAGAGGACTGCTTTGATCCATCAACTAAGTTGGGCTGTCAATTAAGGGCAAATCTGGAATTGATTGGAGGGAAGATTTGTAGATGGACCTGGAGAAGACATGGCCCAGGCTATCCTCATGAAAACTGAAATCTTTAGACAGCAGCAACCTATTGGGGTGGATGGCTGCTGCTGTGAACTAACCCCCCTGTGGGGAACCTGGAGTTTTGATGAGATGATTTGCAGAAGGAAGATGTAGATACAAGGCTCTCTGAGGATTGATGAAGCTGAAAGGGGGCCTGCAGGTATGATCTGCAGATTGCCAATGGTGATTAGAAGTGCTGGAATTTGGAATTGGAGTGGATTTGGAAAGGCTGAGGTTCATATGTGATATGAAGCTGGGATTAAACAAGGAGAATCAGGACAGTACATAATGGATTCTGATCTACAAAATATGAATGGAGTTGTTAAGATATGCTATGGTCTGCAGCCATTTGCCAAAGCTTTCGTGGAGGGAATGGTTGCCATGGGATTGATCCTATCATGGGAAATGATGTCTTGTGTGTGCCTTATATAGAGTGGTATTGTTTTTTTTTTTTTTTTTTTTTTTGGATCACAATAGATTTTAGGCTCATGATGCTCAATGAATGAGCAGCTTAAGAAGGCAGGAATCTGGGTCTGTGGGAGGTATAAGGTTGGTCCATCATACTTGGTGGACCAAGGGATTTTTAAGGAATGTTATGGGCTGTGGGTTCGGTTCTCTTGTTTGCAAGATTGGGCTAATTTAATTAATTAGCCCAAGGAATTTTCTGATGGCGTGGGCAACTTGTGGATATGGGCTAAGCCCACCTGGCTTATTATGGCCGTGGGTCGGTTGGGAGTAGGCCATTATGGCCGGTTATGGTGGAAGGCCTTATGGCCAGTTTTGGGTTGAGAAGGCCGAAGGCCTTGATGATACTTAGGCCATTTTGGCTGTGTTTTGATTTAGGCCTTAGGCCATTTGTTTTATAATTTTGTGTTAGGGTGGTCACTTTTGGGCCACCCTTGTACATATCATACTCTTTGTGAGCCATGGCTCACTTTTGGGGCCATGGCGTCTTTATGTAGGCTTTGGCCTTTTTGAGATATGAAATAAATGCACAGTTTGGAAAAAAAAAAAAAAAGAAAAAAAAACCTAATTTTTTTTTTTTTAAAAATCATGAAAATCAAATGATTTTTAAAGTTCATGATTTGCAATCTTTGATGCTCAACTTTGAATGCTATGTATTTAGTCGGGCTAATTATTTTACCAAAATTTATGTTATATTTTATATTATATATTTTAACATATTCATAATATATGTTTAACAATTATGCCAACTCTCATTGGGATGGGGTTCGAACCTAAGACCTTTTCTTATATAAATTAATGTGTATATATGTTAAGAATAATAAATAGTTAACGAAATGCTTTCAAAAAAAAAAAAATTAACGGAATATTCCGTTACAAAAGTTTATACTAACGGAATTTAGGGTTATTTAAGCGAAGAAAATAATATAATAGAGGGTAAATAAGGAAAATCATTAAAAAAAATACTAAAATCAAAATAAAATGAACCATTCATTTTAAGAAACAACTGCTACCGACATTTTTTTGTTCCAGTTTGGACAAAATGTGGCAAAATTAATAAAAGCGGGCAAAATCTGTCAAAATTAATAAAAGCGTGCAAAATGTGTCGAATGCGCAATAAATGTAGGACCAAAAGTGGATTTAACTCTACATTTTACATTCACTGAGGTGCACTATATGAAACTGCTACTTGCACTTGTAATAAATTTTACTTGCACTTCGATGTTAAATTATTTACGAAAATACCACCGTGTTTTTTTTATTTAAAAAAAAAACAGTGTTTCTCATCCGTTAGATCTGAACACATGAACGGATGACATGCATTCTCATTCCTCTCATGAGTGGGCACTTAATTCGCACCTAAACGCAATCCTCATCAATTTTAGTCTGAGTATTAGCAAAATGATAATTTTGATCCACATGTTTAATTCCTACCAAAAGTGTACTCATCCCACAACTATTGTTTTACTACCAAATTTAATCACTCCGGTCACCGGAAAAATTAAAACACGTCGGATTCTTTAAAAAATAATTCAAAGTATTTACTAAATTGCCATTAAAATTAATAGCTTGATCCAATGCATTTCGCCATTTTAATTTGTAAAGAAAAAAAAAAATAACAAATAATTATACAGAAAACAATTTTAGAATTCAGCCTAAAGATTTCAACAGTGGCAACACTTCTTCTAGTAGCTTTTAGTTGGTCCTGACACTCTTTCTGGAGGCTCTATCTTCACCACTCTTGCCTCTCTTTCATTTCTGTTCACCATGCCCTCTCTTTCATATTAGCAGAAAAGTTAATATGATAATCAAGATTGCCTAATAGCTTAACAAATGATGAACTATATATACATTCAATTGAAGTTTAAAGAATGAAATACACTATTTGCAATTAACAGGACAATCTAATGTCCCAGTTTAAGAACATAAAGCTCACAACATTTTAAATCATTATTTTATGTAATTAATACCCTCTGCCTTGTTTTTCCATACACAAACTTAAAAAAATAAAAACCTAACTTCACAGAATATTACCAAAAAAAAAAAAAAACATCAAAATTATTAATTTCCAAACCAAGCACCAAAATTGAATATCTTATTCTCACACCCTGAGATCCCAGAAAGGATTTATTCTAAATTTTTCGTGTTTTATTTGTTATTCTAATATCAAAAGATGTGTTTTTTTTTTTTTTTTTTTTTTTTTTTTTGCAAAAACCAAACAGGGTATCAAAATTTAAGATCCAAGAATCGGATATTTACGATAATTGAATCGCGACAATCAAAACTCTGACCATACTACTCTTTCACGCCATTTTCCCTACAAATAATATCCCAATACTTTGTCTTCCTCCCTACTACACCATACTACTCTTTCACGCCATTTTCCCCTCAAAGTACAAGAAAATCTCCTTCATCTTCTACAAAGAAAACTCTACCAAGATTACTCTTTTATGCATCTTTCCACCAAAATAAAGTAAGATCATCTTTCACCTTGCATTTTCCCTTCACATTTCATAGTCTTTAATGCATGTTCTTATTCTTCCTACATTGGAGTTTTGGGATTCCTAGAGGTTCAAGACGGAGATAAGTTGTTAGGTTGATGCTGGGTGTTTGAGGATTGGTTTGCTAGCTTAAAAGGTAAACTCCATATCCATCAAAACCTATTTCCAATTTATATAAATGGTCTTGATGTTCTTGGAATTCCTCGGGTATATTCTTGATGTTATATCTTGATATGAGCATTGTTTTTGAGTGTTCTTGGTGTTAATCTTGAGCTATGATGTCTATCTTTGATGTCCTATGATTTGTTGGCATTCTAGTGTTGTTGGAATAGTCTTTTTGATGTGTTTTAGCGCTTGTTGTGATGAAATAGCATTGTTGTTGTGTAGTCTGCTTCGTACTGTTTCTGTTGTAAATTTGGCCTTGCGAGCATGTTTCGCGAACATGAGATGCCCGTGAGCGACACTCGGAAGGTGTCTTGTAGGGGTGTGCGACGGAAATTCTTTGCCCGTTGCACACACCCGTTTCCCTCGTGTGGTAGAGTGTGGCGGGCTTCCTTTTCCCGTGACATCTGACCGTAAGGTCTTAATTGTTAATTTCCAGAATGCATTCCTTTGATTCCCCGTGCATTGTTGATCTGTCTTTGGTGCATTTTTGAGTTATTTGAGTACATTGTACATTCTTTTGCTTAGTTTATGGATCATTATTCTATCTTGAATCCTAGTCCCTTGATATCCATATGGCTTGTGTGCTACATGTGGTTATGTATATATACACTTCTTTGATTATATTGTATTATTGGGCTTCGAGAATTAGATTGGTGGAATTGTAGAGCTTATGCTCCATTTGGATTGGTGGAAGAAGCTTATGCTTCATTTGGATTGGTTTTAGAAGCTTAGGCTTCACTTGGATGGATAAGGTTGGACTGATGTACAGGTTGGACTTTTGGTGTACAAGTTGAATCGGAGTTCGGTTGGATATTGATTTGATATTAATATTGATATTGAGTATTTGGCTATTGTTATATAGATTCCTTTGGCTATATATATATATATATATATACCACAGTAACTTGTTGATGTGTTCACTCTTGGAATTGTATCCTGTTTATGCTTTGGTGTTGATATCTTGAATCTAAGTTGAGTTGAGTTGATTCCCCATTGACTTTCTTGAATTGGAGTCATTTGAGTATTCTATTGATTGGGTCTAGAGCCCCTAGAATTGAACTTTGTTGATTATCTATCTTTTGAAATCCTTCAGCTGAGTTCGTTGGTATGATATATATATATATATATATATATATATATATATATATATATATATATATATATATATATACCATTGCAAAACATATTTTGAGTATAAAAGTATACTTATGTATCTCTACGTGTTAGAGTGGTTTTACTTAGCGTTATTCGCTAATTCTTCTAAAACAATTTCAGGTTGGCTTAGAGATGCTTCTCAAGAGCGCTGTCTAGAATGGGTGATTTAGTTGATTCTAAGAGAACCTAGATTGTTCTGTTGTTGGTTCGTTTGTACCTTGTAAACGGTTTGTAGTTAGAACCTTTGTAAGCCTGTGCGTTTGGGTTTATAAGAGTAACCTAAGTGTGGCATAACACCCCAGCCATTGACTTTAAAGTTTTGAATTCGCTTTTGCATTTTCTTTGAGTTCTCTCTCTCTGTCTCTCTCTCTCTCTCTCTCTCTCTCTCTCTATATATATATATATATATATATATATATATATATATATATATATATATATATATATATATATATATATATATAGGGTCAGGTTCCTGTGAGGTCAGGTCTTCCCGTGCGGTCAGTGCGGCATACACCATTAGATATGCATAAATGCACCGCACAGTGTTTCTAAATACACCATTATATGTGGTGTACTTTTTTTTAAGTGGTGTATTTTTTGACATTTCATTCTGGTGTATTTTCGAACACTGTATGGTGTATTTATGCATACCTAATGGTGTATGCCGCACTGACCGCACGGGAAGACCTGACCTCACAGGAACCAAAATATATATATATATATATATATATATATATATATATATATATATATATATATATATATATATATATATATATATATATATATATATATATATATATATTGTTAAAATATGGCTCAAATTAACCAGCCACTCACCATGCAACGTGTTCCCATTGTCCACATATTGCTCCCATGTACTGCAAGTCTCCTTTTTTGGTTCCACACATTTACCGTATTTCTCGCTTCTTTTAGAGTATAAATAGCAGTATTGCTTTGTAGTTAATCACTCATTCTTACATCAATTAATTGAATTCATTTATTTCCTCTTAATTGTCTTCTCACGTACACACATAGTATACATATATATATATATATATATATATATATATATATATATATATTCTCTTTTGTATGCTCATTTGAGATTATTAATATATATATATATATATATATTCATTTGTTATTTTAGAATTTCTTCATTTTATATTTTCCCTATTCCTATTATTTAACTTCTATAATTCTCAATTTTCGATTCTTCGCTTCCGCATTATTCCGCTATATTCCTAACAAGTGGTATCAGAGCGGTTTAATTGAGAGTTATTTTCAAAGATGTCGACTGTTACCAAGTTCGATATCGAGAAGTTCGACGGGAAAATTAGCTTTTCTATCTGGAAGGTTCAGATGGAAGCCGTTCTAACCCAGAACGGTTTGAAGAAAGCACTAGCTGGGAAGAAGAAGAAACCTGTCTAAAGAGGTTCTACGTGAGGTATTAAGTGAGACGACTGCGTCAGATTTATGGTCCAAGCTGGATACGCTTTACATGGCCAAAACTCTGGCGAACACGCTACGCCTGAAGGAGCGTTTGTACACAATCCGTATGACGGAAGGTACTTCTATTAAATCTCACTTAGATGAATTCAATTCTATTTTATTGGACTTGGAAAATATTGATGTCATAATTGAAGATGAGGATCGTGCTGTTTTATTGTTTGTCTCTCTCCCGAATTCATACAAGCATTTCAAAGAAATTATGCTGTATGGTAATAGTAGTGATACCCTTACGTTCGACAATGTTAAGTCTGAGGACAAAGGTGAAGGCTTGACTGTAAGGGGTCGTTCACTTGAATCAGGGAGTAGCAATAAAAATTCTAGATCCAAGTCCAAAGGACATAAGTCCAACAAATCCTGTAAGTACTGCAAGAAGCATGGTCCTGATGTGACTGAATGTTTCAAGTTGAAAAACAAGCAAGAGAGAGAAAAGAAGTCCGCTGAAGCTAGTGTTGTTGAAAGTGATTCAGAAGGCGATGTTTTGTTATCTGTTAGCTCCGGTTGCAAACGGAGCGAAACCGAGTGGATTCTGGACTCTGGTTGTACATTCCACATGTGTCCTCACAAAGACTGGTTCGTCTCTCTGGAACCGGTTGATGGTGGTGTTGTCTTGCTGGGTAATGACACCCAATGCAAGGTTAGTGGAATTGGAAGTGTTCAGATTAAAACTCATGATAATGTTATCAGGACTCTTATCAATGTTCGGTATATTCCTGATTTGAAACGCAATCTGATATCCTTGGGCACCTTGGAATCTTTGGGGTGCAAGTACATAGCTGAAGGTGGAGTTTCTGAAGGTCATAAAAGGCTCTCTTATTCTCTTGAAAGCTTCTCGTTCCGGAAGCTTGTACATCTTGCAAGGCAGTACTGTGACAGGTTCAGTAGCGGTATCCTCATCGATGTCTGATGCGGATCTCACTCAACTATGGCATATGCGTCTGGGGCATATGAGTGAGAAAGGCATGCATCTCCTGAGCAAGAAAGGTCTCCTTGGTGGTTCAGGTACGGGTAAATTACAATTTTGTGAGCATTGTATTTTTGGGAGACAAAAGAGGGTTAGTTTCTCTACTGCTACACACCGTACCAAAGATGTATTAGAATACATACATTCTGATTTATGGGGACCAACTAAATTCCAGTCTATGGGAGGCTGTAGATATTTTATGTCTATTATTGATGACTTTTCTCGTAAAGTCTGGGTCTATTTCCTGAAACATAAAAATCAGGCATTTTCTATTTTCAAGACGTGGAAAATACTTGTTGAGACTCAGACAGGGAAAAAGGTCAAGAAGCTCAGGACAGACAATGGCTTGGAATTCTGTGAGTCAGATTTCAATGACTTCTGTGCGGCAAATGGAATCGCCAGGCACAAGACCTTGCCTGGTAAACCCCAGCAAAATGGTGTTGCCGAACGTCTAAACAGGACATTATTGGAAAGAGCTCGTTGTATGCTCTCTAATGCTGGGTTATGGAAACGGCGTGATTTTTGGGCCGAGGCCGTTTCTACTGCTTGCTATTTGGTGAATAGATCTCCACATTCATCCCTTGACTTCAATATTCCAGAGGAAATTTGGTCAGGTAATCCTGTTGACTACTCTATCTTAAGAGTGTTTGGATGTCCTGCTTATGCTCATTCCAGTACGGGTAAATTAAACCCGAGAGCTGTCAAATTCATTTTCCTTGGTTATGCCTCTGAGTCAAAAGGGTATCGTCTATGGTCTCCTGATTCTCAGAAAATCATTCTGAGTCGAGATATCACTTTTGACGAAAATGCACTACTTTCTTCTGGAAAAGATTCCAGTACAGGTGAGACGCAGAGTACTGATGATAAGGTGGAGTTTGAGTTCAGGCCTATTGATAGTGTTACTACTGCTGATGGTAATACTAAAGATGATGCATCTACTAGCACAACACCTCTCGTCGAGCCACAACGAGAGTATTCCATTGCTATGGATCGGCCTAGGAGGACAATCAAGAAACCTGTTAGGTACGCTTGTGACGATGAAACCAATATGGTTGCTTATGCTCTTTCAGTGGCATAGGAAGTTGATGGTGATCCATCCTGCTATTCTGAAGCTTTTCCTATTGCTAAGTTCAAGCCATGCTTGAGTTTAGTCGGCTGTTCCAGTTGTTAAATCTACAATGAATTTGATCCAAGGTGGAGATTGTTAAAATATGGCTCAAATTAACCAGCCACTCACCATGCAACGTGTTCCCATTGTCCACATATTGCTCCCATGTACTGCAAGTCTCCTTTTTTGGTTCCACACATTTACCGCATTTCTTGCTTCTTTTAGAGTATAAATAGCAGTATTGCTTTGTAGTTAATCACTCATTCTTACATCAATTAATTGAATTCATTTATTTCCTCTTAATTGTCTTCTCACGTATACACATAGTATACATATATATATATATATATATATATATATATATATATATATATATATATATATATATATATATATATATATTTTATTCATTTGTTATTTTGGAATTTCTTCATTTTATATTTTCCCTATTCCTATTATTTAACTTCTATAATTCTCAATTTTCGATTCTTCGCTTCCGCATTATTCCGCTATATTCCTAACATATATATACACACACACACACACACACACACACACACACACACACACACACACACACACACATATATATATATATATATATATATATATATATATATATATATATATATATATATATACACTTCTAAAAAATTTCAGAAGTTTTCATTTTCATTAGAAAACTACTAAATGTGTTTAAATCTATTTATTTATCAGTGTATAAAATATGAAACTAATTGACATTAATTTTTTTCTACATAAAGCAATAAAAATGTAGTGACAATTGATAAAAGTATCAACTACTATTGTAACTATGTAGGTTGCATTGTTATGGGCTTGTGGTTAGGTAGATGGGATAAAGTTAGAAATAATAGTAAAACAAGTAAAAGAAATATGAATGTGATAAATGGGATGATGGATAGTAAGTAGAGATAGCGACAAATTAAATAGCTACGTCGGAACTATTTTATTTTTTAAAATTCTTATTAGCAGTTAATTAAAAATTAAATATTCATTTATTCTTATAGATAATTAGTTAAAAACTAAATAAATTAATTCTATAATGTACATACTTAAATTAATTAATGATGTAATGACTAGCAATATTTATTGGAATCTTTTTGTACTGACATTCAAATTTCATTGCATTTTAAAATGTACAGACACACAGTTTTCTATATATGTGAAGCTTCGTACTCTTGGACTAGACGTAGTCTTAACGCCCAATGCATCGTTAAGGGTTATGACTTTGAGCGATTATATTATCAATTGTAATTTTGAGGATAGAAGAATGGAGACAGATTAAAGACGAAAGCTTGAAACATGAATATGGGGTAAATTTCTTCCATGGAGTGCCGGTTTTAATTTATTGCATGCATAGAGCTAAAATCTTGCAGATTCCATGCGTAAGTTTAATTTGATTATAAATCTACAAATTCACTTTTTGTGGAAAAGTGTTACAAAAAATATGGATATCTCCGGGGATGTGTACCTGGCAACAAGTCCAAGAACAAACAACAGAATATGGAAGTAGCCTCTAACAATACATGTGATCTTGGAGTTACCTCTGAGCAGTTCCAAAGGATCGGATCATGGCCATGGATCAATCTCAAATGGGACAATGCAGCAGTAACTCAAGCACCATTGTAGCAATCCTCCTAAGAATGTGGTTATGACTAGTGTAAACACTGAATCTTGGCACCATCGTTTGGGGCACTCCCCAACCAATAAAATGCATTTGTTGAAAGACATTTCTATACCTTCTGCTAAGCCTTTTGCCTGTGATGTGTGCCACCTTGCTAAACATAAACGCTCCCCTTTCCCTTTTAACTTTTAAGTACTACTTCTACAAATGCCTGCTTTGATTTAGTGCATGCAGATATATGGGGGCCTTTTATAGTTTCATATATCAAGGGCGAACGGTACTTCCTGACCTTGGTGGATGACCACACAAGAGTCACTCGGTTGCATCTTATGAGAAACAAACCAAAAGCAAGGGCTTTAATGATCACTGCCTTGAGGAACCAGAGGCAGAGCAGTTCTCTCCTTCTTTGCCAAATCTCTCCACTTCCATTCCTATATTCTATGAACAGGCTGGTTCAAGGCAGTATCATGGTATTCTACCTCCATCTAACAGTGTGCCTCGCATGGAGATTATTGAACAATCAAATTATTGAAATACCCTATATAATAAAAGATTTATTCTCAAGCATAGCATGTTCTTGAAAATAGTATTTTCAAGAATATATAAACTTAAAAAATTTCCTATTATGAAAATTTCTCTGATTAAATTACACCCTTAATTCTTTTCCTAATTGGGAACAAATAACATTTAAGTTTTTTCCTTTTTTCAATAGATCCGGATGATATGATGAAAATGGATAAAATTTATCTTACTGGTTTACCAACTATTACACGGTAAATTATGCTGTGAGCATGTGCGACCATGCACATGATGCGCACGAATCTGTATCCATAATTTCTATACTGTAGATCCATAATTTCTAGAATCAGTGAGCTAAAATTTATACTTTAATTTAGAGTCCAATTGTTGAACCATGATTTTACAAATCAGTGCAGTATAGAAATTATAGATCTACTGTATAGAAATTATGGATCTACTGTATTTAAATTATGGATCCTAAGGGTTTAAAAATTATGAATCAAAAGTACCCATTTGTTTATTGTTAGGAGGGGTCGAACTTTCAATTGGACCATAAATTGTCTTATGATTATTGATCTTTAATAATTTTCATCATTTACTTACTTTTAATATGACCATAAATGGTCCATTGACTAGTACAAATAAGGACCAAATCTAGCACAAAATTAATAGTAATGGACCATTTATGGTCAAATTTAAAATCGAGGATGAAAATTAGTTCCGGATCAAGGCCAATGCTTCCGGTTCACAATCGTTATGCGTTGGACCCGTGTCCAGCATGCTTGCTGGACACGGGTAACAGTGCCCGTTAGGCACTGTTATTTACTTTTTTTTTTTTTTTTTTTTATTTTTTTTTTTTTTAATTTCAAACAGCTTTGTTATCGGAGTATATGTTCATAATTTTATTACTATATTATTAATAACTGTACATTCATAACTCCATAACTGTACGTTCATAACTCCATAACTGTACGTTCATAACTCCATAATTGTACATTCATAACTCCATAACTGTACATTCATAACTCTATAATTGTACATTCATAATTTTCGAAGCTCTATGTTCACAATTTTAGAGCTCTATGTTCACAATTTTAGAGCTCTATGTTCATAATTGTAAGTTCATAATGTTAGAGCTCTTTGTTCATAATTCGATCAATAACTGTACATTCATAATTCCATAACTGTAGATTCATAACTCCATAACTGTAGATTCATAACTCCATAACTGTACATTCATAATCTTCGAAGCTCTATATTCACAATTTTAAAGCTCCATGGTCATAATTTTATCACTATATATGTTCATAATTGTAAGTTCATAATGTTAGAGCTCTGTGTTCATAATTTCATAATTGCATAACTGTACATTCATAACGGCATAACTGTACATTCATAATCCAAAAAAAATAACACCGTTAACGCCGTTAACGGCAAAACGCACGCAAATTTTTTTTTTTTTAACTAAATGACGCGTTTTTTTTAAAAAACGACGTCGTTTTGGACCCGTGTCCACAATTCACTGTGGACATGGGTCCAGGGCATAATTTGCCTCCGGTTCAACAGATGAAGTTCTTTAGGTAGGTTGTTAGAGGACTGATAAGGGATGAGGGTAATTTTGTATTTTCCTCCTTTATTGATTCTGTTATACCCGATGTATATAAGATGGCAGCAACCATCTTCCTGCATGTAAGTTCTTTCTTTTGTCCATCAAACAATGAATATATTTTCCCCAACTGATAAGGGATGAGGGAATGGAGGTGAATATACCTACTGGAAAAAGAGTGGCAATAAAACACACAGGAAACATAAAATTTGGCAGTAACTTGTGGCTAAGGGATGTTATGCATATCCTGTCTTTCCAATTCAACATCATCTCCGTCAGTAAACTTCTTCAAAACACACCTTATAAACTGGTTTTCTCATCCTCTCAATGCTTGATCCAGGAGACACTTGGATGACAGTTGGTTTAGCTAAGCAGTATAAGGGGTTGTACTTGCTGATGGAACCACCAGTGCAATCTATTAATCCTCCTAAGAATGTGGTTATGACTGAAACTTGGCACCATCGTTTGGGGCACTCCCCAACCAATAAAATGCATTTGTTGAAAGACATTTTTATACCTTCTGCTAAGCCTTTTGCATGTGATGTGTGTCACCTTGCTAAACATAAACGCTCCCCTTTCCCTTTAAGTACTACTTCTACAGTCACCTCACTCCTGTTCATAAAGCATTCTCTATAGTAGTCATTTCCACTATTCAACTTAGAACATATAATCTAGGCGTAAAACGTGAACATTGGAAGGAAGTTATAAATGCCGAAATCAAGGCTCTTCAAGACAACAATACCTGGGAGCAGTGGCGTATCCAGAAAATTAAGTGAGTGGGGGCGTATTTAAGATGATTTTAGAATTGTTAATTCCAAAATATCAAACACCTATAATACGGTTCAAATACATTAATAAATTATAATAAAATGTTTATGATAGACTATATGATAGTTAGGAATGAAGCCAAAATTGTACTTGGGCAGGGTGAAATTTTTAAAACACTTTGAAATGTTATAAAAATATATTAAAGCACTATAGGTTGGATTTGAACCCATACCATTTCATATATCATAACCATAATTTAACCAACTGAGCTGCTAAACTACTTGGTCATCTTTACATATGAATATATATTAATGGGAAGAGGTGAGTGGGGGAAGCTGACCCCACTGCCCCCATTTTGGCTCCGCCACTGCTTGGGAGTTGACTGAGTTACCCCATGGAAAGGTTCCCATGGGATGCAAATGGGTGTTCAAAATTAAGCTTAAGGCAGACGGCACGGTTGAGCGTTATGACGGGATAGATAGCTGTGGATGGAAAGAAGGTTGGGAATAAAGATTCCCGGGTTGTCGTACTCAATGAATGATAACTTGCAAGTTTGAGAAAAGGGTCACGGTGAGGTAGATCTAGTTTTGAATTCTTGATCAAAGTAGAGTGTGGTGAAGTGATGGTTGCAGAAAAAGGTAGGAACAAAGGTGCTTGGGGAAAAAAAGGATTGAAACAATAAGGAAGAAAACAGATTATGATGGTGTGCCGATTGCATTGTGAGATTAGCTAGTACCGCGATAGGGAAGGTAGCTAGTCACGTTCGTGGCTTGCGGCGTGATTGGATTGGGCGTCTTCACGTCTCCGTCACGCCGTGACTCGGGCGTGACTGGTGTCTTGGTGCACATTTTTCTGGATTTTACGTTTTTGATCCTTCTTTGCCACTTTTCTCATCCGAAAATACCTAAACACATAAAAAGTGCAATTGTGAAGGTTTCTTTATGCTAAATCACGTTTTTAGGGTAAATTACTATAAAGCACACGACTTTAATGCTAAATTATGCATAAAACACCTTCGAAATGTCGTTAAAAACTAGAATATTTTGACGCTTATCACGTTACAAAGCAAGATTGGTGGCCAAAGGTTATACGCAACAACTCGGGGTTGACTACATTGAAACATTCTCTCCGGTGGCTCGTATAACCACCATTCGAATGTTCCTAGCTATAGCCACCTCTAATGCTTGGCACATTCATCAGTTAGACATAAATAACGCATTTTTGCACGATGATTTGCAAGAGGAGGTCTATACGGTTTTGCCTCCAGGTTTTCAGGGCACCAAGCCAAATCAAGTGTGTAGATTATTGCGCTCGTTATACGGACTCAAACAAGCCAGCCGACAATGGAATGCAAAACTGATGGCACCGCTAATACATATTGGATTGCTCAGTCTAAGTCAGACCCCTCGCTATTCACTAAAGGTTGCGACGCACTGTTCATAGCTCTATTAGTATACGTGGATGACATTCTAGTAACAAGTGGAGACATTAATGTCATTTAAGAACTTAAAGTTTTCCTTGATACAGCTTTCAAGATCAAAGATCTCATAACCTTGGGGTATTTTCTGGGAATCGAGGCTAGAATGTGTGACTCCTGGTTCAATCTCTGTCAGCAGAAGTATACTCTGGATATCTTGACTGAAGCTGGCTTCCATGACCACAAGCCTGCTAAAACTCCCATGGTCCTAGGCCATCGCTTAACACATGATGATGGAAATATTCTTGATGATGTTAGCTTGTTACAGAAGGTTGGTAGGCTGATTACTCTACCTCACAGCAACACGGCCAGATATAAGCTTTCCTGTCCAAAAGTTAAGTCAATTCATTGACAGCCCTACTGACAAACATTTGATGGTGGCTCACCGTGTCCTCTGCTATATCAAAGATGCTCCAGGCCAAGGGCTGTTCTATCCAACCAACAGTATCTGGCAGCTTAACGCCTTCTCAGATTCCGATTGGGTGTTCTTTGGCTCTACTCTGTGTCTTGGAAATTAAAAAAAAAAAAAACAAAAAACAAGCTACTGTATCCAGTGGCTCGACTCCTTATTGATAGACTTGCATGTTCAGACAGATAGAGCAGCCACATTATTTTGGCGACAACAAGTCCGCGATTGCCATCGCCGAGAACCACGTTTTCCACGAACGGAACGAAGCACATAGAAATCGTTTGCCATGTGGTTCGTGAGAAAGTCACTCAAGGGCTCGTCAAGTTACTATCTGTTTCATCATCCAACCAGGCAACTGACGGGTTTACAAAATTCCTTCCAGTTTCTCCTTATCAATTGTTAGTCTCAAAGCTGGGCATTCAAGACCTACACGCTCCAGCTTACCGAGGGTTGTTAGAGGACTGATAAGGGACGAGGGTAACCATCTTCCTGCATGTAAGCTCTTTCTTTTGTCCAACAAACAATGAAGATATTTTTCACAACTCTCTGTAGCTTGTTCCTCATAGGTTCTTATTGGGTACCAACTTCTCCTCCAATACCTTCTACCATTGGAACATCAAGAACATTCCCGTTAAGTTCTGGTATATAGGGTGTTTCTCTAATTTAGGCCCTTTTTATTGGTTTCAGTACCCTATACAACTTTATCCACAAACCTTGGGAAACTTAGGTTCTTCTACACCTCTCTTAGTTCCTTCTAGTTAGTCAATCACCAGGTTGATAGAGTCATTGGAAAATTTGCTCTCATCGAAAATGTTATTGGATGAGATTTGAACATTTTCTTCTGGTTGTTCTTCTCCTTTGCCTCCGAAATTTCAACAGTGGCTCCAACTTCTTATGATTTCTCCACTCCTTCCAGAACAACTGTTGGAACAACTATTCCTTTCGGACCAACTTCTTCTGATCTCTCTATTCAATTCCTTCCAGAGTAACTTCAGCTTGTGGCCCCTTCAACCATTGACATGGAAGACTGTCCAGGCACCACAGTTAGGCTTGACTCATGTTGAGCTCTGGAGAGATGGTTGGTAGCTTCTAGATTTCACTGATCATAATTATCTCCCTCGTCGTCATGGATAGAAGGCCCTTATTCTTTAGCTGTTTTCTTCTTGTTCAACATAGAAACTTTTTGGATCAAGAATTCTTCTAAGGGACTAAAGTTATAAATTTTAGAGTGCATTTCATCTCTAATTATGTTGTAGACTGCCTCTTCCATTGTACGCATACTGATAAAACATATTCTTTATTATATTTTACTCCATACTTTAGCCTATTTTGTGCATAATATAAAGTTCCCCGAATCATGTGTGTATTGAGACTTATTTGTTTGCTTTATTGTCTTAGGCACATTTATTCACAAAAATTAAAGAGGAAAGTATTTTGGGGCATTTCCGGTCAATTTTGGAGTTAAAGAACCCGTTCAAGAAGGAATGGAGCAACAAACGAAGAACGAGGAGCACACTAGGAGAATTAGCATGGCCACCAGGTCAAGGCCGTTCTTGAAAGATTTTACACAACCATGCTTTAGGTCATGCCAAATGGAGGCAATGTGCACTTCATTATAGGCCGAATTAGGCACGACCATGGCCTTGGTTGTGCCACTATGGGTAATCTGAACAGTATTTAAACATGTTCTATGTTGTATTTTGGGGGAGGCAACGCTAGATAGTTTCAATCGGGTTCCCTTTTGTTCCTTTCATCTTTTAAGTTTAGACTAGCTTAGATTACATTTAATCAACACATTTTTCAATCTTTTAATCTCGGATCGAAGTCGAATTCAACCTCAACATTGCATCTACATAGAGAAGCTTTTCCATACTCTTTCTTTTATTTCCTCTACAATAATGTTCTTAATATTCATTTGTGCTTTTTACTTGTTCTTCTTTTTGAAGTGTGAGTAGTTCGGTATGGAGTTTGGATTAGCGATTAATCCCTTTCCTAAGTGCTGGTTA
>NW_017617135.1:0-2500 GCF_001879475.1 Ipomoea nil
AGACGACTTAAATACGCGACGGGGTATTGTAAGGGGTAGAGTGGCCTTGCTGCCACGATCCTCTGAGATTCAGCCCTTTGTCGCTCCGATTCGTCCCTCCCACCCCCTATCCAACCCGCCTTTCATCACTCCCTATGAAATCCAATTCAATCCACACTATTACGCGAGAGGTTACAATTCCAAGAATGGTTAGGATGTCTAAGTGGTTAAGCGCTCAATCAAGAAACAAAGGCTTGAAAAAATGGCTAAGTGTCAAAGTATTCACAAGTTTCAAGTTCTGTGTACAAGTGTTTAGTGGCCAAGGACTTAGCCACGTTTCACTCGAACTTCGTTGGTGCCTACGTTGCGGACGGATGTGGCACGCTGGTACCTAAGTGCGGACAGAGTTCCGTACTAAGTGGCTAAGTGCGGACGGCGGTGCATAAGTTGCTGACTTATGCGCAACGTTAGTGCCTAAGTTGCGGACTCATGCGGAACGATGGTGCCTAAGTGCGGACTGTTGCGGAACGGATGGTGCCTACATTGCGGACTCATGCGGAACGAGTGTGCCCAAGTTGCGGACTTATGCGGAACGATGGTGCCTAAGTGCGGACTGTTGCGGAACGGGTGGTGCCTAAGTTGCGGACTCATGCGGAACGATGGTGCCTACGTTGCGGGCTTTGCGGACTTGTGCGGAACGAGTGTGCCTACGTTGCGGACTTATGCGGAACGATGGTGCCTACGTTGCGGGCATATGCGGAACGAGTGTGCCTAAGTTGCGGACTTATGCGGAACGAGTGTGCCTAAGTTGCGGACTTGTGCGGAACGAGTGTGCCTACGTTGCGGACTTATGCGGAACGAGTGTGCCTAAGTAGCGGACTTGTGCGGAACGAGCGTGCCTAAGTTGCGGACTTGTGCGGAACGAGCGTGCCTAAGTTGCGGACTTGTGCGGAACGATGGTGCCTACGTTGCGGGCTTATGGGGAACGAGTGTGCCTAAGTTGCTGACTTATGCGCAACGTTAGTGCCTAAGTTGCGGACTCATGCGGAACGATGGTGCCTAAGTGCGGACTGTTGCGGAACGGATGGTGCCTAAGTTGCGGACTCATGCGGAACGATGGTGCCTACGTTGCGGGCTTTGCGGACTTTGTGCGGAACGAGTGTGCCTACGTTGCGGGCATATGCGGAACGAGCGTGCCTAAGTTGCGGACTCATGCGGAACGAGTGTGCCTAAGTGCCGGACTTGTGCGGAACGAGCGTGCCTAAGTGCCGGACTTGTGCGGAACGAGTGTGCCTACGTTGCGGGCATATGCGGAACGAGTGTGCCTAAGTTGCGGACTCATGCGGAACGAGTGTGCCTAAGTTGCGGACTCATGCGGAACGAGTGTGCCTAAGTAGCGGACTTGTGCGGAACGAGTGTGCCTAAGTATCGGACTTGTGCGGAACGAGCGTGCCTAAGTTGCGGACTTGTGCGGAACGAGCGTGCCTAAGTTGCGGACTTGTGCGGAACGAGCGTGCCTACGTTGCGGGCATATGCGGAACGAGTGTGCCTACGTTGCGGGCATATGCGGAACGAGTGTGCCTAAGTTGCGGACTCATGCGGAACGAGTGCGCCTAAGTTGCGGACAGTTGCGGAACGAGTGTGCCTAAGTAGCGGACAGTTGCGGAACGAGTGTGCCGAAGTTGCGGACTTGTGCGGAACGAGTGTGCCGAAGTAGCGTGCCTACGTTGCGGACTCATGCGGAACGAGTGTGCCTACGTTGCGGGCATATGCGGAACGAGTGTGCCTAAGTTGCGGACTCATGCGGAACGAGTGTGCCTAAGTGCCGGACTTGTGCGGAACGAGTGTGCCTACGTTGCGGGCTCATGCGGAACGAGTGTGCCCAAGTTGCGGACTTATGGGGTACGAGCGTGCCTAAGTTGCGGACTCATGCGGAACGAGTGTGCCTAAGTGCCGGACTTGTGCGGAACGAGTGTGCCTACGTTGCGGGCTCATGCGGAACGAGTGTGCCCAAGTTGCGGACTTATGGGGTACGAGGGTGCCTAAGTTGCGGACTTATGCGGAACGAGGGTGCCTAAGTTGCGGGCTTATGCGCAACGTTGGTGCCTAAGTTGCGGACTCATGCGGTACGAGGGTGCCGAGGTTGCGGAATTATGCGGTACGAGGGTGCCGAGGTTGCGGACTTATGCGGAACGAGGGTGCCGAGGTTGCGGAATTATGCGGTACGAGGGTGCCCAAGTTGCGGAAAGTTGCGGTACGAGGGTGCCCAAGTTGCGGAAAGTTGCGGTACGAGAGTGCCCAAGTTGCGGAAAGTTGCGGTACGAGAGTGCCCAAGTTGCGGAAAGTTGCGGTACGAGGGTGCCCAAGTTGCGGACTTATGCGGAACGAGGGTGCCGAGGTTGCGGACTTATGCGGTACGAGGGTGCCGAGGTTGCGGACTTATGCGGTACGAGGGTGCCGAGGTTGCGGACTTATGCGGTACGAGGGTGCCGAGGTTGCGGACTTATGCGGTACGAGGGTG
>NW_017617137.1:0-9984 GCF_001879475.1 Ipomoea nil
CCCTACGCTTACCACAGCCAGGTAAGGGTGCGAATAGATAAGTTTACTTCCACAACTGGGTAACATACACTTACCCGATAAATCGCCTCGTCCTAACTCCCGTCAAAAGACTTGACAAGGACCCTGACCAAAGAAAAGGAAGACTTGGATGACTACTAAGAAGATGCGTTATAGTCAGGACTGCTAAAAGGGACGGACTTCAATACGCACGAACCCAGGGTAACCACAATAACCCCGAGACAGACAAATGACATGCACCTTCCGACAAGTTGCCTTATCTCGGCAAACCCGGGTTGCGGCTACAACAAACAGGAAGGAGAACTAGGACACCTATTAAAGTAGCGAAGGAACGACACCATTAGTCGAATCCTTGGTGCAAGGTAAGTATATCGCGACACTTGCGACCCCACCCCCCAATTTAAAATATCATCCGCCCTGAAACCCCAGCATCTTGATACCCCTATTTGTTGAAAACTCCCACCCCGAATCCTTAATTACCTTAAGAGCAAATTCGCAACCGTCATGACCTTGCTCACCCTTTGTTGCGCTTAACCCAAACCCTCGGAAACCCTAAATTGTTATTGCCCTTACTCTAAGTTCATATCCCCACTCCGTTCGGAAACCCTGTTAAAAACCGAAGAGCAGCATAAGGCCCTTACCCTGCCTAGGGGCGTGAAGAACCGACATTCATTGATTCAATATTAAAATAAGTTGTTAGATAGGAATCGGCGAAGTAGGTGGAGGTTACGAATACGTATCCCCCCACCCTTACACGAAAACCGTGAAGGCTTCACGAGAAACCATAGCCTGTACGTACGCCACCGAAGAACGCGCATGCGTCGACAAGAGCGGGCAAACAAATACGTTCAATGTGTCAGGGGCCCTCGCTACAGAAAACATCGTCAAATAGGTGCAACAGGCCGAACCTCAAGGAGGACATAAAGCCTTGCTAAGAATTTCATCCACCAAGGAAGGGATGAAACCCAATAGAACAAGAAAGACTAACCTGAAACCCCCTTACCCTTAAGAACCCTCGCAAGGATTAGGAGTCAAGACCTAGGGTTTGACCCACTAAACCGACTGGGTCCAGACTTCTGGACATCCGAGGGGAACGTGCACGGAAACCATCACGAGAATTCCCGGAAGCCATAGAGACGAAGGGACGTCGACACGGGAAGAGAAGATCAAACGAAAATCTTAGAATCAAACAAAGCCAAGGAAAAGGGATCACCAGTTCGACTGCACGCCACAACCAAGCCCAAACAGGCATAATCACTCGAAGCCAAGAGTCCTTAGCCCTTTCCCTCCCCTTGCCAATCAAGTACCATTTCGTTAAAGAATCCGTCCTATCACTCCAAACCTCGCTCTTGATCCTCATTACAGACAAACCCGTACAAGGTGGCAACCTTCCTTCCTGTATTACGACCTTGAGACATCGACCCTATCCGCCCTCGACTTTGAAACCTAGCCTTGCACTTCTTACACCCCTTTAAACCCAGACCAAGAAAACATAGATATATATATATGTATGTATATCTACCTCTAGAACTCGTGCTTAAGGATCAATGAACATTGTACGATGGGTCATCCTATGTATCCAAGTCCCTTTTATTGTGCACAAGGCATGGGACTTGTCAGGACATAAATCTGTGCATTTTTGGGGTCTTTCCCGAAGGAATTGACTATTCCTAGTCACTTTCCCGCGGGTCCCCAACGGGTCCTTGACGGGACCTTGGCGGTCCTTGGCAGGAGCTTGGCAGGCGGACGACCGCCCACCTCGCGCCCACTGGTACAATGTGCTGATTTCTTAACCCCTCATTTTATTGATTTGTGGCGCACTTGTGTGCCTCGATTGAGGAATGTGAGTCTTGGGTAAGGAACCATGGACCACCCAAACATAGTGTCCTACGTAAAAGACCTTGACGCACGAGACACCATCGGGAAATCACAATCAATTACATTGCACGAGTAATTGAAATCGGATCCTACGATACAACCGACTAGGGATGTTTGGCGTAAAGGATTGCGCAAACCAAGGAGGCGAGTTGGGAACTCGTACTAAGAACCACGAAAACCTTAAAAGTCAAAATGCTAAGGAGGGACCGGGACTCCTCCAAACCATGGACATCGTTCGAGCAAATCAGAGGACTCCTTACAAGTTGTATGGAATCAAGAACTACGTAGCCCATGGTGCTAAGCAAAAGGGTGAAGAACACATTCGCGCCAAGACTTCAAGGGTCATTAAGGACCTACAAGGAAATGAGGTGACTCGTAAAGTCGCCGAGTCATCCCACAACGAGATTTGGTAACCGACTGCGCTTTAAAAGAAAAAGGGCACGCAAGGACACCTTCATCATTAAAAATAACACAAACAGGGCACAACAATGCCGAACCTCGGGTAAGACATGAAGTCTTACTAAGAATTTCATCCACTAAAGAGGAGATGAAATTCAATAAGAAGAGAAATTCAACCCAAAGTCCATCGACTCCCAAGAGACTTTGGAAAGAATTTGGAAGTGCGCCCTAAGAGATTGGCTTGGTTGACCCAACTCGGTCAAGACCTTGGCGCATTAAAGAAGTAAGTGTTGAATCACCACGGAAATTCCCTCAAGAAAGAAGAGAAGGATGAAACCTTAGCCTGGGAAGCAAGGTCTAACAAGGATCTTAAAGTCAAGCAAGCACCAACACCAAGGAAGGAGGATCATCAGCTCGTCGGCGCATCGTGATCAAAGCATCTAACCAGATTATTCACTTGGGATCGAGAAACCTTAACCCATCCTAGCCGAATTCCTTTCCCTCCCTCGGAAAATCGCCCCTTCCTTATTTCAAAACCCTTTCTACCCTTCAGACCCCATTCTCAATCCCATGTTTTAACGATTCCATACAAGTGGCAACCTCACAACCTAAGTTGCAACCTCAAAACTTGATCCTAATTCCTGATTTCACCGTGTCCTCAAGTTTGAAACCCACTCTCTTAGCCCTGTAAACCTAATCGTTCCCAAAAACCCAACACACATAGGCGTGCAAGTATACAATTTCCCCGTGGAATACCTTCTCTATAGGACCACGGTTCTTCTCTGACTCGTTAACCTGCAATGATTTCCAAGCTTCGGGGACGAAGCTTCTCGTAAGGGGGGGAGAGTGTAACACCCCGTGTTACGGCCTTCAATCCCGATTAATTATTTAATTAATCCCGTTAATAATAATTAAATATGATTTAATTATGTTAGGTTTCCTTTAATTAATTAGTAAAGGTCCACCATGAACCGTGGACCCTTGCCTAAATTAGAGTCCTAAGCCTATTAGGAATAAAGAAAGTAAACCCTTTACTATTCAGATTCTAATTAGGAATCCTAGACCTAGTTATCTATTAGGAATAAAGGAAGTAGGCCTTTTACTATTCAGACTACGATTAGGATTCCCTTTAATTAATTAATATGGTCCACTATGGACCATGGACCCTTATCCCTAAACCAATCCTTAGTTCCAAAAGGAATAGAATTAGCAAGCCTATAATATTAGTTCCTAACCAGGACTCCTAAATATATAAATAGGGGACTTAAGAGGCACCTAGACCCCCCACCACAATAAACGTTCCACCACCAAAAGTGCTCCAAGAATCCCCTTAGAAGAAATCAAGAAAGCAAGAAAGCTTAAAGAAAGACCCTTCATAGCCAAGGAATTAATTAAGGCTAAGAGGTAACCCATGTCTCAACAAAACCTATTTTCATAGCTATGATTCCCCCTTAGGGTTTCCCCATATTATTGTGTATTGGCGAGATATGATGATTATTATTGATGTTTGATGTGATGATCCCATGAGGGATCTTGATGATCTTGATATTGGGAGATTCTTGATGATTATGGAATTCTTGATGATTATATAGAGTTCTTGATGATTATGTGTTGTTCTTGATAATTGTGTGATGCTCTTGATGTTATGTGTTATTCTTACGAATCTTGCAATTAGAAGACGAACCGTATACTTGTTGATATAAAAGTGATTAGAACCCTAGGTTGTATCGTATGATCTTATTCTTGGATTATCGGGTGGGGAAATCGCATGTTTGGGTGTTGATTATATTAGAAAAGCATGATAGGTTATGTGCCGTTCGTTTCTCGTATTTGATACGTTAATTGTCTACGTGTTGTTATTTGCGTTGTAAAGTGTCTAAGCATGGTTTCGGGTTCCACAATGGTTCCCGGGGCGTAATTGTGTGATAAGAGTCAGTGGGGGGTAGGGGACCCGCCACCTACCCACGGCCGAGAAGTCGTCTCGGCAGCGGGCAGCTGCCCGCGCGACCCGCTGCCCGGAACAGTGAAACCGGCGGGTGGCCCCACCCACCGGCTACCCGCTGGAAATCATCCCCTTCGGGACCCCCGGCTTCCCCGTTCCACGTGGTGTCCCAACGGACTCCGTTTATCGTGCCTATGTCTAGTTTGATGTTTCGGGTACCGTTCGTAGGTTTATGAGTCTATTATATTGCATGCTAGTTGAATTGGTATCCCGTTGGCCTAGGTAAAGAAATATGAACCCCTTAGGACTATTCTTAGTAAGTGATGGATCACGCATAGGTTTTGTTATACGTTTTCTCCCCTTCCTAATGTGTAATGTGGGTTGCATGTGCTTGCTATGTGTTATGTGTGTGTTACCCCAATTCGGTTGCGATCGGATTGGTTATCCTGAGCTGCGGTTCAGAAGCTGGCTGCGTCAGATTGATACTCTTGGGCTGCGGTCCACCGTTTGGTTGCGATCAAACGTTTCTATACGAGCTGCGGTTCGTCCTCTTTCCTGGCTGCGGTCAGATGACATTCTCTTGGGCTGCGGTCCACTGTTTGGTTGCGATCAAACACTATGATGAGCTGCGGTTAATCGGTCGGTTGCGATCGACCCTCCGTGTTGCGATACGGGGCAGGGTGCTGCGGGGCCGTGTCAGAGCTATATGCGCTGACCCTCATGTATGGGCATGCGATTGGTCCTGTGGCGCCAACAAAGTGTGTTATGTGTTGTGACATGGACAAGTTGTGATTACGAGTGTCTTGGGGGATGTGACTATGGGATTTATATTGGGGATTGTTCATGTTGGGTTATGATCATTGTTTATGCTTGCCTTATCTGCCTTATCTGTTGTGAACTGCATATGCTCGTTATAACTGTGCTTATGTCTGGCCTTATCTGTCGAGTCATTCCCGGTTTTTAAAGCTAGAGTTCGTAGGATATATCTTCATGCTCAAAATGGTTTTCGTATATCTATATATATCTCTATATGTATTGTATTTCAACGCGTTGGAGTGGGTTACCAGCATCTCTCACTGAACAGATATATTTGGCTTTCAGGCACAGAAGATTAAGTCACTGGAGTGCGCTAGAACTTAGAAGTAGATAGTTTCCATTTTGGCCTGCGTGCCACGTTTACGTATTTACGCTTTGAGGATATTAGTTAGTTAGCCTGTGCACTTGGGTTCTCTAGCCCAGGTGTGGCATAGCACCCCCGAACGCTTGTATTTATATCTTGGGATTTAATAAGATTCTACCTTTATTATAAGTTTTAAATGTCTTGAAAATCTGGGGTGTTACACCCGATGTCAATATCACCGATGGAATTGTCCCATCAATCATCAATAATAACATTACAAATCATCGATACACAATAATATGGGGAAAACCTACGGGGAAATCATAACTACGAAAATAGGTTTTGTTGAGACATGGGTTACCTCTTAGCCATAGTTAATTCCTTGGCTATGAAGGGTCTTTCTTTAAGCTTTCTTGCTTTCTTGATTTCTTCTAAGGGGATTCTTGGAGCTCTTTGGGGTGGTGGAACGTTTATTGTGGTGGGGCGTTTCTAGGTGCCTCAAGCCCCCCATTTATATATTTAGGAGTCCTAGTTAGGAACTAATATTATAGGCTTGCTAATTCTATTTCTTTTGGAATTAAGGATTGGGTTTAGGGATAAGGGCCCGTGGACTATGGTGGGCCTTTCCTAATTAATTATTGTGATTTAATTCTTTCTTTTGGGTAATTGATTAAATGACTTAATTGATTTTAGGGATCGTAACACGGGGTGTTACAGTGACGTAGTACGCCAAGTCTCTGTCCCCCGACCTTCGCCGGTGAAGAAGATCCCGTAGTGCTGGACGAGTGGATCCGGATGTTCGATAAGATCTTCGAAGTAGTGGCCTGCCCGTAGGATCGCAAGGTGAATTTAGCTACGTTCTACCTTAGGCAAGAAAGCGGACTTGTGGTGGTTGCTTGAAAGGAAAGTTTGTAGACAAGATTCAGGGTTCAGTTGGGAAGACCTGATGGTTAAGTTACATGCGCGTTCTATCCTGCCCAAGTCAAGGAGGTCTACCGTTGTGCAACCGATCCCTACCTAGGAAGCAAGTTCAGAAAGGAATCCGGGAGAACCGTAAGAAGAAGTTTGACGAAAGTGTTACACCTGTGGATAGGAGCTTGATGGTTATTGATCCTGAATCAACAAGAAGTCATCAAAGGGACGACTCTAAGAGAGGTAAGACTCCCGGCCAATCCGGAAGATCAAGGCTAAAGGAAAGTGCTTCGTTTGCAAGAAGTGTGGAAGTGACCACCATGGCGTGGACTGTCATGGGAAAGCGATAGAGTGCTTTGTTTGGCAAGAAAGGTCACCGGTCCTTCGAGTGCAGAGCTAAGAGGAGGTCTTCGACGGACTCAACAACAACCTCGGCAAGGCAAGATCAACAGTTGTGAGTCAGATGCAAGTGGGAACCGTTGAAGTAAGTTTTGTACCCTTTTGTTGCTCATCCCTTCGTCTTTGTGTCTTTCCTTGCGTGTTAGCTTCGAGTGTTAGCTTGTTTGAGTGTTATCCTTAACCCTCTTTAAGCTGTTCTTCTTTCCTCTTCTTGTCAAACCAAACGTCTCTTCCAAGGAATCTTCCCTATCTCTTCGAGCTTCGTTCCCGTTTCCTTCTTAATTTGATTCTATAAAAGATGACAACCTCGTTTTCCTAAGTTGTTTCCTTCTTAACCTACGTTATTCTTGAGCCCAAATCTAGTATCCTCCATTAGGAAATCCTTTCAATTCTTTCAAACTTCATTCTTGTTTCCTTCTTGATTCGACTCTGTTCAAGGTTGCAATCTCATCTTTTCTAATTTGTGACTTCGGGAATCTTGATCCCCTTCCTAATCAACTTTTTCCTTGAGTTTAAACAGGATACCCTCCGTGGGGAAATTCTTTTCAACTCCTTTGAACCCCGTTTGATTCCTTACTCCCTAAGTTGTAACCTTGTTTACGATTCTCTATTCTTCAACATGGTCCTCGAATTGTTGAACCTAAACTCTCACCTTGATCTTCCCCTTTGAATCGAACCCCGTTCTTGTATTCCCCGCTTCTAACGATTCTGTGCAAGGTGGCAACCTTATTTCCTAAGTTGCAACTTTGATGACTTTGATCCTACTCCTAAGTAACGTGGTCCTTGAGTTTCTGAACCTTAAAACCCTTTACTCTATCATTTCCTTTGAACCGAATCTCTTTCTTGTGAGCCTTCGTTTCCCTTTTTTTTTTTTTTTTTTTTTTTTTTTTTTTTTTTTTTTTTTTAAGTAAATCATGCTTTATTAATAAAAGGCCGAAGCCAATACAAAGTCCAAGGGGTTAGGCCACAGACGACCAAAACCCACTAACTAACACTAAGCTAGAAAATAAAACGAGATTACATAACGAGGCCCCGGGGCTATACCATACATGCCCCAATCATGCTAGCCTTCGTTTCCCTTAGTTACCCTTCTCCGGTGTTACCGTTCCTGTTTTGGAACTTACCCCCGAACCGAAGCTTTGAAGTTTTCAAGCATTGCCTCGCAGCGAGTAGCGGGTTGTGTGCTAGATCAAGTGTTAAGTCGGTAGCCTGCATCAAGTTAGCCTAAGAGCCAGAGAGAAGGACATCCAACTCGTGTTTTGGATCTAGTAGCTGTAGCCTTAGTCGGAAGTAACAGATCAAGTTCAAGCGGTTGCCGAGCTCAAGTTGTGTCGTGTGTGGACCTTGCTTCCTTTGGTTGAAGAAGCCAGCAGAGATCAGTTGAAGATGCAACCCTGGTTCTGTGATCCCGAGTGATCTAGTTTAGAGTTCTTATGGTGTCAGTTTCTGTTTGTGGCTTATTCCTAAGCTGAGTCGTCTCGTTTCGAGTATATCGTTGGCTAGTTTTGAGCAGGAGTTAGGCTTGGTGTGAAGTTAGTTTCCTTTTTGGTTAATCTTTTGTCTATCACCTTATCTTTTCTCCCTTGTCTTACCTTTGTGAACCCTCAACCTATCTCTGAGTTTTGTCTCTCGTTTTGTTAACCGACGGTTTTGGTGTTGAACTTTGTTGTGACCAAACCTATCTATCTCACAACTTTAATTTGAACCCTTGTTTCCTCTAACTTTGGTTAGTGGCGAACACCTTTGTTGCTTAAAACCTCGTTTGCAACCCATCTCTTAAACTTTGTCATCTGTTTCGCAAGCTGACCGTTTTCGTTGTGGAGCCTTGTTGCGTCCCTTGCTTGTTTTGTTAGTAGGTTCTTTGGCAGTTGTTTGTTCAGTTGTGCGTTTAGTCGTTCTCTTTTTGTTTGTCGTGGTTGTTAGCTTGTAGTTTGGGTAGTTGGTTTAGTTGCTTCGCCAACATGAAGACGCAGTTCGTCGCTGTGCACCACCGGCTAGACCAGATCGAAGCCAGCTCGAGTCATAAAGGAGCAGATGAGGAAGAGTCCGAGGAGTCGGAGAGCGAGTCTTTCTAGTAGCTGTGGTTACCTGTTCGCCTTCTTCCTTGTTGTTGCTTTTCTTTAGGCGTTGTTGCCGTTGTTTGGTTGCTTGTTTGTTGCTTTTGTGCTTGCCTTGTTTGTAGTCTTGTGGCTTAGTTAGCTTCGCAGTAGTAGTGGTGTCTTGTGTTGGTTGTCATGCTCTTAGTGTTTGGTAAAAGTGGATGTTGGTGTTAAGAAGAGTTTGTGATGCTCAATCTACTCCTTGTTAAGTTCTTGACAATTCTGGAATTGTTATGCCTAACTTCTTGTTTGAAATCCTTGTAGAATCTTTGGAGTTTTGACTAAAAGGATTCGTTCTTGAACCTCTTGTCACAATGTTGTTTCCTACCACCGTTTTTTCTAATTCGTCATACCCAAGCTTCGGGGACGAAGCTTCTTTGAAGGGGGAGAGGATGTGACACCCAAAAAATCCACATTCAATCCATGGATTAATTGAGTAGATAATCCTATTTCATTTGAGGAATTAATTCCTAAAATCCTGATTTTTAATACTCAAGGACTAGTAATTGACTAGTCAACTTCAAAGTTATGTTGTACCTTGAGTTTTGAGGGGAGTTCCCTTGTTCCTTACACTTTCTAAAGGTTAGTAAGGGCATTCTTGACCTTTCACAAGAGTTAGTATTGTAACCTATCCTAGAAGACTTCTTCATTTCATTCCTTACACTTCCTAGAATATTAGCTCTACCTTCTCTCTAGAAAGGTGAGTAGCTTTTCTCCAAGCTAAGTTGAGACCTTGTCAAGATTCAAGATTTGCTTCCAAGATTCAACCTTTCACCTATTTGGGCATCTAGGAGGGTAAGATCTAAGTTAATCTTGTGTTTTTGGTTCCATCTTAGATGTATTTTTCTTAAAAGTAGGATCTTTATGATCTTTTGGTTTGATCTTGAAGTGGGTTTGGAAAGTAAGCCTTGTGGGGAGCTTGTTGAGGTGTAAAGTGCAGTCTTTTAGTCTACAAGAGGTAACCCATGCTCTACTAAAACCTATTTTGCTTACCTATATGTGATTTCTTGGATTCTACTTGTGTTTTGCTATGAAATGTGAGTGTTTATGCATTTGTCTTGTGAAAATGCATATCTAGAGCTTGTGTTTAGGTTCTTTTGTGTCATCGCTTGGCATTTTCCATGATTCAAGTCGTTTTGTTGTATTGGGGGAGATTTTGCATGTTTCGGAATTTGAGTTTGGAGATAAAAATCCCCGAAGGGATTAATTGCACAGGA
>NW_017617138.1:0-2500 GCF_001879475.1 Ipomoea nil
TATATTCCCGTTCCGACGGTTTGTCTATTTTATTATCTGTTCAGAAGTCTGTGCATCCGATTAATAAAGTCCTTTTTTTGGTTTCACCCCTATTTTTTTCTGTTGTAAAGGATAGTACTCATTCCAATTACCAGACTCGATCGAGCCCGGTATTGTTATTTATTGTCACTACCTCCCGTGTCAGGATTGGGTAATTTGCGCGGACTGCTGCCTTCCTTGGATGTGGTAGCCGTTCTCAGGCTCCCTCTCCGGAATCGAACCCTAATTCTCCGTCACCCGTCACCACCATGGTAGGCCACTATCCTACCATCGAAAGTTGATAGGGCAGAAATTTGAATGATGCGTCGCCGGCGCTAAGGCCGTGCGATCCGTCGAGTTATCATGAATCATCGCAGCAACGGGCAGAGCCCGCGTCGACCTTTTATCTAATAAATGCATCCCTTCCAGAAGTCGGGGTTTGTTGCACGTATTAGCTCTAGAATTACTACGGTTATCCGAGTAGTAGGTACCATCAAACAAACTATAACTGATTTAATGAGCCATTCGCAGTTTCACAGTCTGAATTAGTTCATACTTACACATGCATGGCTTAATCTTTGAGACAAGCATATGACTACTGGCAGGATCAACCAGGTAGCATTCCTCGACGACATCGCTGCCGCACGAGACCGACGGTACGCCCCCGTCTCCGCTCGCTCGCTCCTAGGAGCGAGGGATTGGCGACGAGAACGACGACACTGGCTAGCTCGAGGCGACAGTTTGGGTCGTACAAAACGCGTCGGGACGGGCAGATTGGAGCTCGGCGCCCCTTGCCCTCAAGGTGGACCGAATCCGAGAGCTCGGACAGTCGCCCTCGTGCCAAGGCCGCCGCGACGATTCGCAACGACCGTGGAACGTGGGGATGCCTTCTCCGTTCGTCCCGCGCAAAATCCACGCGTGTTGCGAAGACGAGCGCGTGACGAAATGCGAATACGTTAAGCCGTCAGTGCCGTGCCAGGTATGCAACACAGGAAGCCGTCGTGCGACCAAGGCCGTGCGCGCTTGTGTCGTCTTGTATGAAGAGGCGTGCTTGGCAGGACGTCGCTGCTCGAGCAGGGATCCAACCTGACCGCACACGCCGATAACCACTCACGCAGCCCGTCTCGCATCGTAAAAGACGCCCCAATCGCTTAGCCGAGGATCGACAGGAACCCGGCCCGGACGAATCCGTGCACGAGTCCCCACCAATGCTGGCCGTCACAGCAGGAACGCCCGTCGATAGGTACGAAAGGTAACCACCGAATTGCCCTCTCGCCGTACGCATTGGTTGTGAGTCCGTCGCGCCATCGGGTGAGGTGGAGGAAGCCCTCGAGGAGTGAAATTCCTCGATCAATACAACACCATACCTCTTGCGAGGTGGGTCAGCCCCCACGTCCGACGCTAAGACAACGCCCGTTGCGCTTGGGCAGATTCGTAGCGAGCGCACAATCATCCTTCAACAAACAGCTTACTAGACGGGTGGACACTGGTGTCGGTAACTTACAAGCCTACTGACAGTATATCGCAGATTCACGGTTGTTTTTTTGCCCAACTTGTTCCACGGCCGTTTTTTTGGCATGTCCGTCTCGGTCAGATCCGGACGTGTCGTCGAACGAGTGCTATGGAGGAAGCCCTCGAGGAATGAAATGCCTCGAGCAATACAATACTTCTATCCTCTTGCGAGGTCGGTCAACCCCACGCCCGACGGCACGTACGCTGCACTGCGCTACGCTGGGCGGGTTCATTGCGAACGCCCGCCCTCCGCCCTACGGCGCACCATAATTCGTTAACGAACAGCTTACTAGACGATTGGACACGTGCCTCGGCAACTCACAACCTACTGACGGTATATTGCAGATTCACGTTTGCTCGATTGACCGAATTCACGTGCCAATGATGTTTTTTTGCATGTCCGTCTCCGTCCTGTGGTGCGCCGCCCGCCTTCCGACTCCGATGGGTCTATGCCGGTCCCCAAAAATACGTATGAGCGGCGGGAACACTCATACGAGGCCTACAGGACGAGGGGGCCCGTCCCAACACGTTCCGAAAAAGTCGACCGGCACCTCAACTACCATACCCCCCCTATAGTAGTTAAAAAAAAAAAACCCCAGTGACAGCAGTAGACACGGTTTGTCCCGTAAATCACACGGTCATTTCGGGTGGTTCCGTGCATTTTTTTTCAAATGTTATTGCATGGTCCTTTAGTTTAGAGCATTTTAACAATGCTTGGTAAATTTCAAAGCGTTTGGATGATTATTTCATTGAAAACGACGATGTCCAAATTTATGCCCAGCTGTCCGCAAAGTTCCTTGTCTGACTTAGCCAAGTACTTGGGATTGTTGGGAATGTGAGAGGAATATATGGCATTTCGTTTGCCTCACTAATTAAGTAGTACAATAAGCTCTAAAACAAATGTATATGCCATTTTGGCACGAGAACGACGTAAAACGACATAGGCCAAGGCATAACACAGAACCGTCGT
>NW_017617138.1:12500-15000 GCF_001879475.1 Ipomoea nil
TGTCGTCGAACGAGTGCTATGGAGGAAGCCCTCGAGGAATGAAATGCCTCGAGCAATACAATACTTCTATCCTCTTGCGAGGTCGGTCAACCCCACGCCCGACGGCACGTACGCTGCACTGCGCTACGCTGGCGGGTTCATTGCGAACGCCCGCCCTCCGCCCCTACGGCGCACCATAATTCGTTAACGAACAGCTTACTAGACGATTGACACGTGCCTCGGCAACTCACAACCTACTGACGGTATATTGCAGATTCACGTTTGCTCGATTGACCGAATTCACGTGCCAATGATGTTTTTTTGCATGTCCGTCTCCGTCCTGTGGTGCGCCGCCCCGCCTTCCGACTCCGATGGGTCTATGCCGGTCCCCAAAAATACGTATGAGCGGCGGGAACACTCATACGAGGCCTACAGGACGGGGGCCCGTCCCAACACGTTCCGAAAAAAGTCGACCGGCACCTCAACTACCATACCCCCCTATAGTAGTTTTAAAAAAAAAAAACCCCAGTGACAGCAGTAGACACGGTTTGTCCCGTAAATCACACGGTCATTTCGGGTGGTTCCGTGCATTTTTTTTCAAATGTTATTGCATGGTCCTTTAGTTTAGAGCATTTTAACAATGCTTGGTAAATTTCAAAGCGTTTGGATGATTATTTCATTGAAAACGACGATGTCCAAATTTATGCCCAGCTGTCCGCAAAGTTCCTTGTCTGACTTAGCCAAGTACTTGGGATTGTTGGGAATGTGAGAGGAATATATGGCATTTCGTTTGCCTCACTAATTAAGTAGTACAATAAGCTCTAAAACAAATGTATATGCCATTTTGGCACGAGAACGACGTAAAACGACATAGGCCAAGGCATAACACAGAACCGTCGTAAAAGTACTGGGGTGGCTGGCGGGTGAACCTCTGTTGCGTGATATTTTCCGCATCCGTCCGCAACTGTGCGCAATTTGGCGCCCTCGTACCGCATAAGTCCGCAACCTCGGCACCCCGTACCGCAACTTTCCGCAACCTCGGCCATCGCAACTTTCCGCAACCTCGGCACACCCGTACCGCAACTTTCCGCAACCTCGGCGTCCGCAACTTTCCGCAACCTTTACCGCGCAACCTCGGCACACCCGTACCGCAACTTTCCGCAACCTCGGGCAACTTTCCGCAACCTCGGCACCCCCGTACCGCAACTTTCCGCAACCTCGGCACCCCCGTACCGCAACTTTCCGCAACCTCGCACCCCCGTACCGCAACTTTCCGCAACCTCGGCACCCCGTACCGCAACTTTCCGCAACCTCGGCCACCCGTCCGCAACTTTCCGCAACCTCGGCAACCGCTCCGCAACTTGGGCCCTCGTACCGCAACTTTCCGCAACTTGGGCACCCCGTACCGCAACTTTCCGCAACTTGGGCACCTCGTACCGTTCCGCAACTTGGGCACCCTCGTACCGCATAATTCCGCAACCTCGGCACCCCCGTTCCGCATAAGTCCGCAACTTGGGCACCCTCGTACCGCATAATTCCGCAACCTCGTTTCCCCGGTCCGCAACTTACCCTCGTACCGCAACTTTCCGCAACTTTGGCACTCGTAACCTCCCGCAACTTGGGCACCCTCGTACCGCATAATCCGCAACCTCGGCACCCTCGTTCCGCATAAGTCCGCAACTTGGGCACCCTCGTACCGCTCCGTTCCGCTCCGCAAACCGCCGGCACCCTCCGCATAATTCCGCAACGCACCCTCGTACCGCATAAGTCCGCAACCTCGGCACCCTCGTACCGCATAATTCCGCAACTTGGGCACCCTCGTACCCATAAGTCCGCAACTCGGCACCCTCGTACCGCATAATTCCGTAACCTCGGCACCTCGTTCCGCATAAGTCCGCAAACCGCACAAGTCCGGGGCACCCTCGTACCGCATAATGCCGTGGCACCCTCGTTCCGCATAAGTCCGCAACTTGGGCACCCTCCGCATAACGGGCACCTCCGCATAATTCCGCAACTGGGCACCCTCGTACCGCATAAGTCCGCAACCTCGGCACCCTCGTACCGCATAATTCCGCAACGGCACCCTCGTACCGCATAAGTCCGCAACCTCGGCACCCTCGTACCGCATAATTCCGCAACTTGGGCACCCTCGTACCGCATAAGTCCGCAACTCGGCACCCTCGTACCGCATAATTCCGTAACCTCGGCACCCTCGTTCCGCATAAGTCCGCAACTTGGCACGCACAATTCCGCAACACACTCGTACCGCATAATTCCGCAACTCGGCACCCTGTTCCGCATAAGTCCGCAACTTAGGCACCCTCGTACCGCATGAGTCCGCAACTTAGGCACCCTCGTACGCATGAGTCCCAACTTAGGCACCCTCGTACCGCATGAGTCCGCAACTTAGGCACCCTCGTACCGCGTACTTAGGCACCTCGTACCGCATGAGTCCGCAACTTAGGCACCTCGTACCGCATGAGTCCGCAACTTAGGCACCCTCGTTCCGCATGAGTCCGCA